>NW_028289244.1:2123625-2275312 GCF_059628265.1 Tinamus guttatus | reverse complement strand
CAAGCCCCTTGAATTAGTCCTTTGAAGATTTTTTACTGCAACAAATTACTAAAAGACAATCACTTCTGTTGCTTCTTTTGAAATTATGTATGCAACAAAACAGTTGATAACATAACAGTGCCAAAGTTTGGGAAAGCAGAGGTATAAAGTTATCCCAGTAAAACACAGAAGATGCCAGCCTGCAGAAATTTCCACATTACTGTCCCAATTAGAAGAGCAGATGCAGATTGCCAATGATACCAACTCAGTGGTAAGAAGCTACCATACTTGTACGGACGCATATTGCAACAATACTGCAAAACAAGCATGACCAATGCCAATAATAGTTTTACAGAACCCACATTTTTTTCATAAGCTTAAACAACTTCATTTGTGCTTAGCTACAAACCCTGGAGAGGTAGAGTCCCTGCACCTCTCCTCTACCTGAACGTTAGGGCACACTAACCCTGACTCCTATGGATGAACTGATGTCTAGCTGCTGGAAACCATGTGAGGCCACAGTTGTCATCACAAGCAACGTCTCTGCATCAGCTGGTTATGCTGAAACCAGTTACGCCAAATCCCTTCAGCAGGTCTATGGGGGCAGAATCACATGCACGCACAAAAATATGTTACTGCTGTTCTAAATCTTTTATAGTATTAACAATTCTAAACATGCACTGCATACGTACCGATTCAGGGGGTAAAAATAAACTCAAAAAGTAACAAGAGGGCATTTGACCCATTCAGCTCTACTGACTCTACAACTTAAATATACTCAAAATACTTCGCTTAAAACAGTAACGTTTAACCATGCTGAAGACAAGCAATCCAAACAGCATCTGGCACTTCTGGAACATTTCTGTGCCTTACAGTTATGCTTAGTAGGCCAAGTAGCTGTTCCTGTGGAAAATTTCTCTAGCAGATAAGGCCTAGAAAGCTTACTATATTTTTCCAAAAGTAGAACTGAAATAAATTCAGCAACCTACAGCTGAATTCTAAGCAACCAAAATTAAATTCTACCACTAACTACTGATTTTTTTAAAAATTTTCTTCTTTATTTCTTTTTTATTTTTCATTTACCCAGGGGTACGTCACAGTTCCCTTTTCTTCTACTTACAATGGTTACATTTCCTGTTTGAACATTCATTTTATCTTGGCTTGTAAGATGCACATATCACAGTGTCGACATTATTCATGTGCAAATATATGAATATGATTTTATTTCAAATATTGAAATTATGATAGTGATATAGCTTAAGTATTGCATGGTTCTAGTAGAGCTTAGCTAAGTACAACAATTCTGGTTTGTTGAATTGGGTCACAGTAGAGCAAATGTGAAGCTACTGCTATTGCAGATGCTCACTAGGAAGCGAAACAACTAAAAATAAATAGCAGTCCTGCACTTAGCAAAAAAAAAAAAAAAAAAAAAGTAAGCTGCAGACCAAGAGAGCAAACTGCCTTTTTTTTTTGTGCAGCCACAGGAAAAAAAAAAAAAAAAAAAAAGCTTAATGTTTTCTACACTAAGCAATCAAAAAACCTTCCATTTTAAGAAGTGTTATCTTCCTTTAACCCTGCTAGAAAAGGCTCACAATATTAAAAAGACAAAAAAAAAAAAACCCTGAAATTTTTTCATGACGCTTAATTGCAAACATAAGGGTGCTGATACTGATTTTTGCTGACAGGAGTCGCAAATTGCTGGTGAAGGGCCATTCCTCTGTTTGCTGACATGCTGGAGGACACTCGGAGAGATTGGGGACATTCTTTTCCCTGTGCTCCCTGCAGCGCAGGGATACTGGCCGCGGCCCCGGCAAGCAGCTCCAGCTCTACGGCCAGGAAGCGGGATCAGCTCCATTGCTCGGGACGGTGGCGGGGAGCAGCTCCCAGCCCGCTCCTGTTTACCTTCAGCATTCTTAGCTCTGCTTTTCCTCCTCCTTACAGTCCTGGGGATCTTTAGCACAGATTCCAATCATTCCTCTTTCCTGGGGAGAGCTATTGCAGGCACTGCTCAGGACACTGCAACAGCCTTGGCATTTGGCATTTCATCACCAGTTGCATGTGTCTGTAGGTCCATCCATAAAAATTTCTAGTACCCATAGTCTGTATTCTATACAGAATTCTATTTTTATTTTAGACATTCTTTTGAGAGATTTTAAGATACATTACAATTTTGTCCTTAATTATACTATCATGGAGATTTCCAGCACAATTTTACTTCACTCACGTTACTGTGGGGAATAAAAGAATGCCGTGCACACACGGCACGAGTCTATCTGCAAAGTAGAAGCAAGTTTCTTGGCAGCGAGATCTACAGTATAAACAAGAACTTGTATAAAATACAAAGCTATCCAAGTTTAAAAATCACACTCTAGCTCGATTGTATAGCCAAACATATGCAACTTGGTGTGCAAGCATTCTGAAATAAAACTGACCAGAAAAGTTTCCAGTGAAATCGAACTTACTTGTTTTAAACACGTAAATGTATATGTAAAAGGTATTTGCAACAGTTTACTTAAATCACTTTTTTAAACTTTATGTCTCTGTGTAAGGAAATAATTCAGATGAGAGACTGTAGTAAAAGTCCTATTTCACAAGGATTTTTTTTTTTTTGCTGGAAAGTGTCCCCAGTGGGGTTACTGTTTGGATTCTTTCTTATTCAGTAATTATTATTATTATTATCTTACAAAGATAATAATACTGGAGCAGAAGGGAGGCAACTGGATAAAGGAACTTTGGAGAAATGGAAACAACGTTAGAGATTCCCATGCAAAGGAGGACAGAAGCTTCACTGCTGCAGGAAATAAAGAAACGAACAGGCCCATCCGTGTGGGAGTTGCAACGCCTTAGTGCTGGGGGTATCTGGACACAGTAAAGCCATAGCTTCCAATGTATAGCCCCACTGCCATTCTTAACAACCTGCATGGTTAATCCGTTCTAATGGTAGTGAGGTGAGTTTTAAAGTTTTATTCTGTTTAGATGACTGCTACTGCTCTGTCAATACAGAGTATACAGAGCTGCCATTAACATTTTTGCATTTCAAAATCAATCTTGATCTCACTTGTTGGTTTCTATTGGAAAAAAAAGGAATTATATCTAAGTAATACAGACTCTGAAAATAAGAAATTTCACCTAACTAAAAACCACCCAGTGATTTATAGGCTTTTGGGTGGACAGAAAAAGTGGTTCCTTGTATCATTAATTATAGAGCAATACATTGCCCAACTCTAGCTTACAGCTACTGAGACATCTCCTAGCAGTATGGCCAAGCTCTGTATTTGAAACTATGCAAAAAACAATCAAACAAGACAAACGAACAAAAAAAAAAATCATGTCTTGTTCATGGCACAAGATTTTAGGAACAAAACTCATCGAAACATACTACATTAAAAAAAATCCTCTTGGGCTGCGCCTGCACAACGGTGCCTTTGATAACATTCATCAGACATGGTGCCCTTGGCCTCCTACATGGGTAGAATTTAGCCGCCAGCGCAGACGAGACAAACACACTCAAAAGCAGAGAAAGGAGGAGAGCCCACTGCAAACAGGCTCTCAGGCACTGAATATTTTATACAGAGTACTGAACCTGTGACCCATAGACTGCATTAAACAGAATAATCAATTCCAGAATACGAAGTGGGAAGCTGTTCTGAGCTCACCAACCCCAGCTTAGTGTTTTCCTACTATAGCAGAGCTCAGCTACTTCAGCTCCACGAGCCGCAGCGCCGAGAGGCCAAGCACAGACTTGCGGCAAGTGCTTTTGAATTCTGGCACAACATGCTTTGAATCAAAGTCTTTGAACAAAAACTGGAAGCACATCTGTGTTACAGCTTTTCAGATGATGAATACCAGGAAAGGTAACCCTACTGCCAGGGAGGAACAATTCTGCTTAGGAAAAGACATTTCAATGAGAGTTAGTACATAAGAAACACTCATTTTTTCCCCTCTGTTTTTTCCACAGCTGAGCTAGTGATGGTTTCAACAGTATTGACAGGGCCACAGAAAACTGTTTACCAGAATATTTTCACCCTGTCATCCAACCTTGCTTACCGCAAATATATATGATGTAGTATATAGAAACATAAGTAGCTACAAATATTATTTCTATATTAATACTTTCACTGTCACTTCCACTAATTAAAAGACTCTCAGTGAAGCACAGGACCAGCTCTGTTCAAGGTCTTCGCATAAAGAATGCTCTGTGCTGCTGACAACAGTGGGCAGGGACCACGGCCCTGGAGAATACCAAAGGCTTTGGGCTTTTTGCAGGGGAGGTTTAAGCAGCAGCAACATGGTTGTTTTACCTTTCCAGTCCAAAGATTGTAACGCAGATATGATTATTGGGTTTGTTTTCCCCTTTTAGAATTGTGGCTGTGATAAACACTTTCATCACTCAATTTATAAAATAAACTGCATCTATTAAAACATTTTTTCAAGTGTTCATTTCAGTCAGCTCCTTTTCTACATGTTAATTCTTGTTAAAGCCTTGCCTGATTTTTTAAAAACCCGTAATTGTTTGGTTTCTCAATGTTGCACTTTATCTTGAAAATTCCCGTAAATGTAAATATTTAAAAGCATCTAATATGAAATTCTGCCTTCAGTGGCAGAACATACATAATAACATTTAAACCTATATTTGAAATATGATCTACCTCTGAAGCTAGATAACCAGTTTCTCCAAAATGTGCTTACGAAACACTTCTTGAAGTTAAAACCGATTGCATAATCTGATTTTTCTCATCATTTGACACAAGGTAAAACATATTTTTAAAAGCTAACATATAAAAACAATCTCTTTACAGAAGTGACTTGCTATAGCAACTACAATAATGACAGGAGACTGCAAATAGAAGAGATAACATATAATTTTGAAAATAGACAGTTTATTTCTCAATTATTCTTAGTGCAAAAAGACTAAGAAATGAAGAATTCACTGAGCCACACAATAAATTACAACTGTAATCCTTTTCCTGCTGACCCAAGGTCAATTTTTTCACTTAATTGTGAGGAATGGCAAAAGACAGTGAAGCTGGGGTGGCAGAGGTGAAGGGTGGAGATGGCAATCACCTTTCATTGCTCCTTCCCAGGCGTGCCAGGGGAGCCCTCCCTTGTCAAGGAGTGCGGCTCCCTCTCCCACTCCTTACTCAGGAGCTAGAATCTGGAGGAGTCTGTGCAGCTTTGGGAGCTCCAGTCTTTTTTCCAGCCCCTCCACATTATCTGAGATCCAAAGGGCTACGCGCACGCACCCAGGATGCATTCTCTGGTCTATATGTTGTATGTTATCTATCTTTTGTCTCTGTTATGTGGACTTGAGGGCAGTGCCAGTCTGGCCAGGCCCCTGTGTACTCTGAGATGGGCTTTCCCGGGGCTCAGAGGGTGCCTGGCTGCTCTTGCTGGCGCCAACACAAAGCAAACACGATGGATGCAGGAGACACACGATGCCTCCTCACGTGGAGGCTACACCACACGGGCGCTGCCCGCTCGAGGGCCAGGAGCAGCCCTGCGAGGGCAATTACTAGACAGTCTGGGCATGAGTCTGACCAAGAGTTTGGTTAATGGGCAAGTGGGGAGGCATCAAGTTAGGTGGGTTTATTTGCCCGAGGGTGAAGGGATTAGCAAACTTATCAAATGTGATTTTTCTTAATGGACTACTCTAGATGTTCTACTGGGCAGTAGGTGGAAGCTGCTCCTGTTCAGGCTCAATTCAAAACTGATGATACCTAACAACGATAAAAAGGACTCAGAGAAACCTGCAGAAACAGTGGTCACCAAATCCTAAACATCAGTTCTAGATCTACTGCAGAGACCAGCTCTGCTCCCTAAGGTTAGATCTTGCTGGGCATTAGCTAGGCCAAATGTTCTGCAAACTGTGAACTTTTAGGGACGGACTGTGATTTGATCACAGAAACAGGCAAGCAGGTAATTGATATGCTCTCTAATACATATATATGTATATATGTCTTTTATCTAGGAGTAGGTTTTTATGAGACAGCAACGTCAGGGAAAAAAAAATAAGGCGAGATGACTTTTTCCCATCCCAAAATAAAGCTAACACAACCATACAGTGACGCTGAGAAACACAACACATTAAAAGGCTTAAATACCTTCACAGAAACGAGGATCATGTCAGCCACCTAATTAACTGTGCGCCTCCAATGACCCTGACACAGTTGCCAGGACGGTTTCACCATCAATACAAACCACTCCAAATGGCCAGCGTTACTGAACGGGATAATCTTGCCCTTTCCTCTTTGCCCACATTCCCTTTCTTTGTGCCAACGCTATTGGGCAAGAGCAGGATGAGCCAAAACCAGGGACCTGATCCTGCTGCAAAGTAATGTGGCAGGAAAGAAAAAGCAACACTTTGCTGGCAAAGCAGGAAAAACAGGGACGCACATTTTTGTGAGAGCACAGACACAGACTGAGGTTCTAGGTCAGCCTAAATTGCTCTACTTAGTAGCTGCCAACTGTCTCATTGTCCTCTGGTCTCAGAAAAAAAATTAGACCTCAAAAAAAAAAAAAAGTCTTTTTGACATCTTAATGAACTCAGGAGAGGGTGTTTTCAGCACAGGGAATGGGGCTGCAGAGAAAACCACAAGTAGGAGCAGGGCAGCACAGAGTCAAGGCACCACCAGGCAAGAGAGACCTGGATTCCTGTTGCAATGTGCTGCAGTATCAGATCGGCTTAAAAAAACAAAATAGCAAAATGGCATTCTGATTATTCTGTGGTTCTGTAATTACCAAACTTCAAGGTGATCCAAATATGGATACGAATGACAGAGCAGGTAGAGGGAGATCTTTCTATTTATATATATATATATATATATATATAAATAAAATATATATACATATATATATATATATAAGAAAAAAGGATTACTGGTGTGTGTGAAGCTGTCCCTTCATCTCAAAGCGATACTCCCAGGTAAACAGGAATAGACCTCAGCATAGCCTAGAACAGCTCAGAGGAGGAGGAGATGCTCCTTCATCTCGCTGGGTGTTCTCAGCCACCTCTTTTCTCCCCAGGGAACAGCCCTCGCCGTAGTCTAGAACAACAGCTCCAAGAGGTGGGAGATGCTCCTTCATCTCCATGGGTGTTCTCATCTCCCCTCTCCTCTCTCCCTAACCAATCTCCTCCCACGGGAGGATTTGAAAGCATCAAGAGAGATCAAATATTCATCAAGGCTGTTCTCAACTCCTGGCTGCGGTCTGAGTTCTTGGTGTGCTCTTCTACAGTGTTTCTCTGGGACAGAATTAGCATGGGGGCTCCAGACCCCTATCAACACACCCAAACGTGTCCACTGCCATGTCCTTAGGCTAGAATGCAGGAAGACATAAAATGCATTTGTTGAATCCAGAGTCATTGGACAAATATGCAGGATTTTGTGTTTAATGTAGCATCTAAAACTTGAAGGATGCAGACCAAGAAAAGAGTTGCAGGAGAAAGTGACGTTTCAAGATTGGAAAAGAAACCATCATTTAAGACATACATTAGCCTAGAATTCCTCCTTTCATTTTGAAAAAAAAAAAAAAGAGAGAGAAAAGAAAAATTACATGGCTCAAACTGTTACTTTCTCAAGAGAGACAATCCAGAGAGAGTTGCAAATTAAAGGTGCAACTATTCACTAATTAACCTAGAAGGATTACGCAGCAATAGGCATGCACTCGACTATTTCTGGGCATCCCCAGGAACATACACCATTTACACAGGCGGTGCGTACGCTGAGTGTACTAACCCGCGGCACAAGAGAGGAATGCCAGGGGCACATGGCATTCAGATGCCCCGAAACGCGTGCGATGTGAACGAAGACACGAACTAATCCCGTTCGTCCAGGCAACGCATTTCAAGGAAACGTAAACACGGGCCGTTGGTACACACTGAAATTCCAGGTGTTAATGGGGCTGTGCTGCAAGCACGCAGCAGCGAGCAGGGCTCTGCGTACCTGCCCAGGCCGCAGGTGAGGGGCCACACAAAGGGGGCCACGCGGGGGGCTCCGGCGCGTTTGGGGCCGCTCGGCCACCACGGGGGCACGAGCAGGAGCGGCCTCCCCTGCCGGGACAGGCCGCGCAGGGCCCTGGCCCGGCACGGAGCGGAACCGGGTCCGCAGGGCAGGGCGCAGGTGCCCTCACCCCGCCGGGCCCTGCTCAGGGCTGCCCCTGCCCGGGACATTCCCGTGGGGGAACGGTTCTTCCCCCGCGGCCGCGAGGCCTCGTCCGGGCTCCCCGCCCCGCGCGGGGCACTACGCGGGTCAGGCCCCCGCTCGGGCTAAACGCGGCCCCGTTAACGGCCCCGCTCCGTCCCGGGCCGCGCAGGGTGTGGCCTCCCCGGACACCCCAGCGGGAGGAAGAGGAGGAGGGGGGTGACGAAGGCCCTGCCTCTACCTCCCCCACCCCGAACCCACGGCGAGCGCCCCGCTCCGCCGCCCCAGAGCGGGGAGGGGAGGCCGAGGCCTCTCCCGGGCCCGCGGCCTTCGCCCCGCTCCCCTCCCCCGCCGCCGGCCGCGTCTCCATCTTGCCGCGGCGCTGAGGGGCGCAGCCCCGGCCCGCACCTACCTGCACGGATCGGCCCGGCCCGGCCTGCGCGGCTCGGCGGGCGGCTGCGTGCGGCGGCGGCGGCGGCCGCCTCCCCCGCGCCCCGGCAGCGGCGGCGGCAGCGGCGCGGGCAGCTGCAGGGAGCGGCGCTGCGGCGGGCGCGGGCGGGCGGGCGGGCAGGGCGCGCTCCCGGGCGGGGCCGCGCCGCGGGGCCGCGCCGCGAGCCTGCGCCGGGGCGGGGCGCGCGCGCCAACGGCCGCCAACGGCCGCGCGCAACGGCGGCTGCGCGGGGGGCGGCAGGGAGAGGCGCGGGCGCTGAGGCGGGCGCGCGAGGCTCGAGTTAGATCGTTTGCTAATTTAAGCTAAATAAGTGCAGCTTGTCCCCCGCTGTTCTCTTAGATTCGAAGTGGGGAGTCTTGCCTGCACTAGGAAATACTGACGAGGGAAAAACAAACCAGAGTCTTGGTGTAATCTTGGCACAACCTTGGCGGCCGGCGGGAGCAGAGGGCGGCCTGGCCCAGCGGCCGGCCCCACGCTCAGCCCCCCTTGCTCTCCCTCCGGCTCCCTCGGCCGTGTCGCCGCCAAGCACCTTGTCCCCGGGACAGCACGTGCTGGTGGATAGTGAAAGCGGATCAGAATCACGGCCGCTCCACGCTCCAGGTACTGCCAAGGGCTATGGGTGATCCCCGATGAAGCCAAACACGTCCTCATTTTCCTGCCGTGCTGTGGGGATGCGAGGTGAGACGCTCACCCCACGCACCATGGCACACGCTTCGTGGCCCGCTCTACTCCGGGGGTTCTCTGCCCTTGAAACAAGGGCTTTGAACGTAAAAACAAGCAAAACCTGACAAAAACTGGGAACAAGCAGCTTCTGCTAGCATCTAATTTTGTTTGCTTCTAAATATTTTTGTCTCCTGCTGCTATGGAGGGAAGCGCCTGCCGCACCCCAGCCCTGCGATACTCCATTTCTACAATACTCAAAGCTCTGCAGGCCAAAAACTGCTGTGTGAAAGTGTAACATCCCGCCAAGAGCATCGTTTGTGCATTTTTTTGCCAGTGTTTCCTAATGGAGGCAGGACTCCTTGCTTCCAATATAAGAAAGCAGTGGGGGAAGGCAGCACTTACTTAGCTTAATTTAGCAAATGATCCAGTATGAACCTCCTTCTGGCTTGCTGTTTTCCAGTGCTCCCTGGAAATGCTGCTTCAAAGTGAAAGAAGTGGAGTTCAAGTAGCTTTTTGGTGTCCTGATATTTTCCTCTTAAATACCCAAGAGCAGATGGTGATGGAAGTCAGGGTGCGCTCAGCCTCATTTATCTCTAAAACGTTTTGAACACAAGAAAACGCAGGAACGGGCAAAAAACACGCAGTGAACTTGCACTCGAAGCACGGGGAGGTCCCATTTCCAGAGCCCAACACGGGTTCCAAGCCACGACGGCCGTTATTAATAATTTTTTAACTCACTTGCACTACATTTTCCTGAGATATGATTTAATTTACCTCTGCTGATATTGGTCAGCTTGACAATTTTGTATCCTTCAGCTTGAATAAAGAAAACTATTTAAATCTGTTTCAAATGAGAGTTCTCTGGAGAACCAACATTTGGGTGGCAATCACTCAGAGTAATGGTCATTTATTTAAAAGCAACTGTTTCCACTGTAGCCAAAAAAAATATGAAAACAAATCTCCTTGTCAAGGATTGCATAAACATTTTACAAAATGTACATTTTGGGACAAATTTGAGTCCAGCTGTGTGCCTTTTATCTTTACATTTTTAGATCGTTCTCCGCCTCTGCCCCTGCCATACGGCCACGGTTAGCTGGAAGCCAGAATTTCTTCTGCAAACGCCCGAGCTCTAAGAACACAAACTTGTTTAAGCTGAGACCATATTTGGAAGAGATCTGGGTCAAGAAAAATAATCAAAAGGAAAGTGCATTCCTGGGACATCACGTGGCGCGATGGGAATGCGCACACGCGTCCCTGTCCTCGGGATGGGACGCAGCAAGCGCCTGCACCCAGCGGGCACGGAGCAGCCGGGCTGGAAGAGCCAGGGCTACACTGACCTTCACACGCGGTTTAGCGCAGGCCTTGGAAAAGGGCATTGGTGTAAATTGAAAAAGAGCATTTGTGTAAATTAAAAAAGGGCATTCTGAATAGCAGTGTGCCATTGATACATGTTTCCGTGGCAAAAAACAAGACCTTTGGAAACCTACACAGGCCCCATTCTTGCAGCTGGGCATACCTGTCTCTCTAACCGTGTCAATAATGTTAGGGAAGTAACGGGGCAAGCGAGGAAAGGAAGATTCCTGCCCAGCGCAGGGAAGCCGCTGAACAGCTCGAGCTGCCCCCGGCCGCCCGGGTGTTCCCCGCTGCAAAGGGCCCTTCTGCCACGGGAGCCGTGTACCGGTATCAGCACCAGACTCACGTGAAACAGACACAACAGCGAGCTCGTGATCCAGCAGCGACTGCCTCTTCCACTGATCTACCCCAAACACGCGTTTACTCCAGCACAAACCGGTCTAGAAAGCAGAGCTCATTCTCCTTGGGCAGGTAACGGAACAAGCCCTGCTTAGCAGCGTCCTTAAAACCACCACCAACCCCAAACCCGCCGACCAACCCACCCAGCGCAACAGCTGGTGCCAGGCAGAGGCCCAGGGAAACAGCCCCTCCACAGTGTTCATAAAGATCTTATTTATATTCATTAACACAGTTGGAAGGAACCAAATATAACACTTGTCATTAGTTAATTGCATCTTCTCCCTTTTTTCCTCATGTTTCTACCCTTTTTCTTTTTTTTTTTCTCTTCATGTTTGTTAACCTGAGTTTCTTTTCTCCTGGCACAGATGTATTTGGCTCCTGTTTTACTGTACCCGAACACCTGCACTGCACCTTTTCTGTGCAGCAGCCGCTTCTGAACTGAGCCTGAAGCACCTGACTGCACATCTAGAGAACAACAAGCCCTGTGACAGGTACCGTACACAGTTACAGGCTATCTGTTACAGGAAAAAAAAATGCAGAAGCAATGTAAGAAGTACCAAAAAGGAGTTATGCAGAAAGACAGTTTCTGAAAAATATACATTGAAAGTATTTTTATTTTTTGCTGGAATTTAAAAAACATAGGAATATTGACATTGCATTTAAAAACCCCAGGAAGTTGAAGATTATACATCGTTAATTCTCTGAAATCCAACAGTGCCAAAGCTGGACATCACAAAAATGTCTCCATCATGCCTCTCTTCTTTTTAAGGAATTACCTAGATATATATATATATATGAACATTTTGAAACAAGATTTTTGAAGAAATGTCAGACTGTCCAAGCTTGAAAGTACTCTTCACTAAACACATCCAAATCTCTCCTTATTCTGGGGGGACACTGCCAAAATTCAACCAAACAAGTTTTAGGAAACACATCAGAACCCACTTCTAATAGAAAGAAACCCAGTGTATTTAAAGGGAACCATAGGTTTTTATTTTGATTTTTTTTTTGAATTTTAAGATACATTATTGTGTGTGCTTATCATTTTGCTCAATGACTTATTTGCATTAACATTGGCAAGCATTATATTAAGGGTTTTTCTTATCCTAAATGTAACCCATTCATTTGTTAGGATCATTACTTTCCCTTCCTGCACTGAGAATAAGGTACACTGACATTGGAACAAGACAGTTGTAGGCAAACTGAAACAATCAGCATTTTAGGAAGAGAAGTTGTGAATTTGTACAGCTATGAAGCAATTCATACGATCTGTCTTCACGAGGTAAAGCAGTATATACACAGCTATTTTAAAATGACACATTTCTTCCCAGTGTGTCAGGTAAGGAAACCTTTCTACAAGTCCTTTTTGAAGGTCATCGCCTTGAAAGACTCAGAGCTGCTTGAATGAGACGATTCAAACTGCTACTGCTTCAGCCCCAGATAAGCACAGACACAGGGAAGTTAAATATCTAGAATAAGAAGCGTTTATCACTAATAGAAACGGTTTCATGGGGGTGAAACCTCAAAAAAGGTCTTGCCTGTCCCGGTACTATGGTAGCTTATTGACTGCAATGCTAGTCAATATACACGGAACTGACTCATAAATACTATTACTCAAGTTTGCCTAAAGCCATCTCCTAACAGTAATAAAGACAATCCTGGGTAAAATCACATTAAATGTATATATAAGAACACTATAAAAATTGACAAAGTCATATTTCATTACAAAAGAGGTTTCTCTTTTTTTTTCTGAGTATTTCTTTTTAAACTAAACAAGCTTTCAATCTTATGCCAGAGTGAGAAAAAAAATCAACTCCTAAAATTCTGATGTTTAGAAAAAAAAGAAAACTATTTTCACTATTTTCATACTACAAAACATTTCACTTTACAAAAAATCCAAAGATTTATTCTGTTACCATGATGATAAAGATAAAATGGGAAATGAAAGGGATGAAAAGATCTCAAAACTAGATCTCAAGTATTTTGGGGTAAAATTCTCTACTCTGATCATTGCGAGACTCTCTGACGTAACAACATGTTTGGACCAGAAATGAATATATGTGGAACCAGCCAGAGAGATGCTATGGATCAGAAGAAAGTCCTGCCTTTATTTTGGTGTTTTATCATTATTCCAGTATAAACTGATATGATGTAAATCATCCCCACAATAAGAAACAGGTACATTCTAACAATTTCCAACACAAGTCCCAACATTGTTTAATTTACTCAACAGTATAGTCTGTCAGGAAAATTAAAATCTGTTTTATTTGATATTCTTCATGGTGAAAAGTATTAAACTACACTTTTAAATTAAATCATGCTCTGCCCAAACTGGTTTGCTTTAAGACTTCTAACCTTAGCGGAGAGAATTAAGATGTCTCAGCAAGTATCAATTTTGTGTTAAAAAAAGTCCGCAAGACAAAATAAAAAAATTCTTAATTTACAGTAAGCAGTGTAAACAGCAAAAACAACAGAAGCCACAAAGTTTTACACACCAGCTGCTGGCAGACAGATTGCTCCAAATACTTATAGAACTTTGTATCTTCCTTTGTTGGTTGGTTGGTATGAATTTTGCTGCAAATAAAGAAGAGAATCACAGTTAAAATTGCAATAGGAAAGTGAGTTGCAATAAAATTCCCCGGCAATAAATGCACAACACAAATTATTAGGCAGTTCTATAGCAATCTCCTTCCTCTAGAAGTCAAAAGAAACATTTATGGGGAAGACAACAATTCTGAAAATGGAGCAGAAGAGTAAAGGCTCAGGGGGACCAGGTGAACTGCTGAGCTGAAAGGCTACTTGAAGAGAAGGACAAAGCAGACACCACGGCGCTGAATACAGTTTTACCGAGGGTCACTCCAGAGAAAGTCAAGGTTTCTCTAACCAGAGAACCCAAAACACAGTTTCTCAAGACCATATCTTATTTGGAAATAGAGTATATTGGACACAGCTAATTATTAGTGGGCTATGCTGCAGAGTTAAGGCAGGCAGCTCTCCCATCACCCTTTCCGTCTGATAAAGATGATATTGGGAAAAACAACGAGGGACTGACCCGTTTAAAGGGTTTTGGGACAGAAATTTCTGTTGATGTCCTATCTCCATCTGCTGGTTGGATAATAGCCATATGCCCAGCTAGCTGACCAGAATAACGCGCTTTCGGGGCTGTTCAATGAAACTGTTTTTTAGATCTACAGTTTCAGGAGCCTGATAAAAACTTAATAGCACTGCTAAAGTGTAAACATTTACAGGAATCAGTCTCATAAAGCATTAAGAGAAACACATTCCTCTGCATTCTCAAGATCTTACTCACCAATCTGATAAGTTCCTCTTTTATAAGTCGTGTGATTTCTGCCTTTGCTTTCTGTACAGCCAGTTCATTGGCACCTGAAGACACAAAATAACAGTGTTAGGCTCTTTCTGCATGAGAAATCTATGGAATAAACATTGCTGGCTATTAACTTTGCTGGCTATTTTCAGAAAACCTGTAAAACTTTACAGATACCCTCAGCTATTTGCTAATGAACACCAGTATTGCGTAGATTGCCACAGCTAGGTTGGATTTTGTTTTAAGAAAGACACTTAAAACTGACATTCATAATTTACTATCCAGGAATAGTTAAGATTAGAGGTTTCTTTAAGAAACGCTCCCAACCACAATGGAGAATTCCACAAACATCACAAGATATGCAAAGTGGCTATAGGTACCTGATGTAATCTCTTGTGCTCTTAGCTTCTTAAAGACAAAAAAGGACAAAATAAATATTTTTTCCCCTAATTTCACAGCAGCACAGGCAACATCTTTGTTCTTTTTTTTTTTTTTTTTTTTTTTTTGACACCACAATCTCTCCCAAATTGCTTCCGTACATGTTTGCTATTCTTCTGTGGCTGGTCAGTGTTTTCAGGAACAGCATCTCGACAGTCCCTTTCATAAAGTGTACCAAGATAACTGAGTGTTTCTGTAGTTATTATATTATTTGATCAGTCTGCAACTGAACATCTAAGGATTATGACTTGAAAGACTTTATGCCTAGTTATAAAACTACAATTATACCCTTACTGAAACATTTATAAAGAATACTTACTCTCAATAGCCAAATAAATCTTCCGTTCTCCTTCCTTGGGTTCCTTGCCTGGAGGGAAGTAAGTTCCTCTGATTGTAATAGCAGCTTCAGAATATTCACTGATTCTCTGCAGAGCTTCTTTGGATGTAACTTTCCATCTGGCAGTCTGCAAGGTGAAGGATGTGGCAGAGTGAACAGGGAGAACAGCACCACAGACAACGGGAATCCAAGGGGTACTCAACATCATAGATTAACAACAACAATATCCCACTGGAAAACACAGCCATGTCATTCTGTTTTTAACCTAACTGATTAAATCTCAATCCACGTTTTAAAGAGAAGGTATTAAAAAGAATTTATGTTCACAAGAAAAAGTCAAGGAAGGGAGAGAAAAGAAAGTGGGTATATAGCACCACCAAAGCAAAAGTTCTCCTTCCATTTTGCTACACTGGAAGTTTAAAAGCTGTACTTTTTTCCTTATGATTCTCGAAGCAGTACTTAATGGTATTTTATTCAGCATTCTTTGCACAGGAATAGACCTCAAGGGAAAATATGTGCTGTTAATGGGTGCAAGTAGCTGCATTTAACAAAAATAAATTCTGCTTAATTCTACACAGTTCATTGGTTGAAGACAAAAATAAGTGACCATTAAAATTGTTTTCATAAATAAAGACTAAGAAATAAATATTGCCAGTTACTTTTCAAACACTGGAAAATTGTCACAAATCTCAATAATATCCTCAAAAATACTTCAGTATCATAAAAGTATCCCATTCATTTAGACAATGAAATTATTACAAAACACTATTAGTTTATTAGAAGTTATTTCTAGCCTGAGCTGACTTTTTTGTCCTTTGTAACTCCTGGGGTGCTCCTGCATACAAAGGTGAAGAATGGAGCACAGGACTGGGATAGCTCACGGTGTCTCTGTGTGAAGGCAGTGCTATTTCTGACAGAAAGAAGCATCACCAGAAGGTCCCTGCTCTGTTCCTCACTGCTGGTAGGCTGAGCAAACACTTTGCATCTCATACCTTAAAGCAACTGCTTTTCCAGAAGCCAGCTTTGGAATACAGCCTCAGAAGGCCAGATGCATGTGCCTGGATCAGAACTTTCCTGTTACATTTACTCTGCACAGGAGGTGCCACGCCAGCATTACTCGCATGCTCAGAAATCACTGCACCCACCAATAAGGCAAAATATGCCAAAAGGAAGGCAGGACCCTGCATATCTTGTGTCACACGTGGTGGTATTAAGTGGTTGCACAGTAATTGTACCAGAAATAGCCTCACAATCAGCTTTCACTCTTGCTTTAAGTAGCTTCAGGTGATTATTTTACTTACTCTAGAATAGTCCCTGGCATCTCTGCTCTGCATTAAGCACTTAAACACACGTACAATAAAATATGAGTCCCTGGAAGACTTAGAGAGATTTTCCAGGGTCATAAGCAGCAATGATGATTCTCACTGATAAATTGCCACTTATATTTCAGCTTATTAGGGATTTCTCTTTTTATTTTTTTTCTTTTTGTTAACAAAATACTGAAGAACAAAGAATGCCAGAAAGCGGTGAAACGGTGAAAGGAGATAAGCTTTTTTTGTTTTCTTTAGTGCAGCTCTACAAACATTCCGAAGATCTACAAACTGCTTATTTGTAGATGTGAGTATGCAGATAGCAGAACAGCTACCTCCTGTCTAGCCATAAGAAGCTGGCTGTGTTTTGTAGCCAGCAGGCTTATCTTCAAAGGGCTAAAAGGATCCTTGGCAAAACGGTGAGTCCAGACAGACCATGTTCCATGAATGAAACACAGCTTAGGAATAGAGTTAAGAGGATTTCTGAGAGGGAAGGGTAACCAGCTGATAATGTAACAGCTTGATAAACCACAGCAAATGAAGAAGCACCTTGAATTTGTACAAGGACTTTGGCATCAGTTCTGTGTGACTTAGATCCAAAGGATCTGTGTGAGTTTGTTCCAGAGGAACAACTAAGGCAGATGAGAGCAGCAACAGACTGCAGAGGAAAACACCCAGGTAATAAGCAAGGAGCAGCACAGGAGACACAGTAGCAGGCTCTTTTATAAGAGCTAGATGGAGTCAGAAGATGTGGGTGTGAAAGAAGTCAATAGCTGAGGGTGAAAAGATTTCTGCGTGGTAGGAATTACTTGTTTTCATGATACTCTGTCTACAAGCTGAGAAGTAATCACATAAAATGTAGTAATTTCAATGAGGCACAATCAGAAAAAAAATATTGGAATAACCATAGTCTAAGCTGTAAAGGGAACCTTTGTTATATAACGGTCATTCAAATTCAATTATAGTAAACCAGTGACTTGCCTGTGGGAAGTCATTGATCTCCAATTCTTCTTCATATCTCTTGAAGGATTCATTTTGTCCTCCATCCTGTTTCTCTTCCTCCTGCTTTTCTATGGGTACATAATTGAGCTTAGCATTGATTTTTTCAGCCAGCTGCTCTGCAATAGTCTTGGCAGACACAGTAGGAGCTTGAATTGTGCCTCCTCTCAGGATGGCGTTTGTAGCCTGCTGCATCACATCCTGTTTAAAAGCAAAAAGATCACATTCAGAACAAGATAGCTAGAAGAAGTCCTGTACAAGCCAGCTTTCGCAGAACGTGGGTTTCATTAAAGATCTTGACATATCTTGAATGTCACCTAACGAATTCATCTTTAAAAATTCTCTTTCTCCTCTTTCCTTCTTCTCCGTACCTCCATCACTCCTGCATACCAAAGATTTTCTTGGGCTTGCTTAAGAGCTTAATTACTTATTTCAGAATATTCAACTCAAAATACCTTTGGGCCTTCCAGACCACATTAACCTAAGTCCAAATGGATTGGGCCCCATATGCCTCAGCAGAGAAGGATGTCCTGCAAGGCTGCTAAGGCAGCCAATTGTAACTCACTACTGATAAAATTACACAATTAACCCTTGGTGCCGGGACACATAAGGAATTCCCAGTTTTGTATTAAGCATATTAGCATGCCAGTACAAATCCTACAATTTATCACTGAGCTAGCCCAGCACAGATGAGCTAGATAATGTGGTACATTATTACTGCAAGGAGGAGCTAAATAAAAAAGCAGCCAAGGAACTTTAAAAATATTCTATATGACATTTATTAAGAAAAATTGCTCTGTAAAGAGTCTGACCTTGAAGTGGAAAGGGACAAATACTTGTGCCTCTGCTCCAAGATTCTTCTGAGCATTGATTCTCAAAGCCAATCTTTTAGCAATTTCCAGTTTTTCTGCATTACCAGCTGATGGTGTAGGAACATTTGATGTTCCTGGCGTGCCCATGTCTTTTACTCTTTTCTTTGAATTGAACATGCTTTCAATTTGTTCATCAATCTAAAGAAAACAACAGTAATTAGATCACTGCATATACCATTGGATAACCTTATCCTAAAGAAAGGAAACACTAAGATACACTTAGTTTGCAAAAAGAGCAGATGATCAAATAATCAGGTAAAGGTTTGAACAACTTAGCAAAAAGATTTAGTTCCCATTTCACAAAAAAAAGAACAACAAAAAAGATTGACATTGCAAAGACAAATGTTGTACCATTTTAGCTATAAAATCCCAGCAAGTCAGGAGCATTCTCTCAAGATGTTCACAGGAGAACTACATATCTTTTACGTCAAAGAATGTATGAACCTACTCACAGAATTCAACTAGTTAAGTCAGTAGCATAGGACATGGAGTAACAAAAATCCATGAATTCTGCAAAATGTTATGTAATCTACTGGAGGAAAAAAAAATGACACTGGAAATCCTTAGAGAACTTAGCTATTTTCAGATGCTTACATCAACAGCTGTATCTTCATCATCTGAATCTTGCAAGCCAAGAGCTGCTTTTTGTAGTTTCTTTCGTTCATTAGCCAAAGCCTGTTCCGTTTCATCAAATTTAAAACCTTTGCCAGAGAATCCACTGCTTTTTTTAATCAGCTTTCCCTCCTAAAAACAAAAAAGTTTATTTTTATACTTAAATACAAATTTTGCAACTCACTTCCAGTAGTCATAAAGTAACTGTGGAAACATACAAATTACTTTGAAGTTATTTATTAAGAAAAATAAATATTAGGGCATTTAGAAAGCTCTTCCAAATTTAAAAACTATTTTACAATGTAGTGCAATGCAAAGTTACTTTAGTTCTGCAGATAGAAACAATAAACGGTTCAGATTTTGTGTGCTCCTCAAATACTATAGGAAAAAAATCTGTTCTTATATGTGTAAAACTTTGAGGTCAACATTTTCAGTATAAGCAAGATCCTCTGATGGAGAGAGCTGTAGAAATAACACATGAGTTCTGGGAAAGAGCTTTTATGTGAATTTTGGTAACAGCCAAAGTGCCACTTATACAGTGGGCCCTTCCCCAGCCCATGGTACTTACAGCCTTTTGCTGGTCTTTGAAGTCAGCCCAGAGCTTCTCCAAGTCGGTAGGAATTGGATTCCCAGACAACTCCAAAGCCTTAATGATATCACCGGCATACCGTGCCTGATCCTCAGTAATGAACGTGTATGCATATCCCTAGGCAAAATTCATTTTTAAAAAGGTAAATGAAAACCTATACAGACATTTTAACTCTACTGAAGCACTTTTGCACAGATGCTATTGTTCTGGTCAATAGATGCAGTCATGATATTCATGTATGTTTTATTTTTTTCTTATCTTAGCAAGAATATAGAACAAATAATATGATTTCCCAAGGAACTGATAAGGAAGTGATCAATCACAGATGGTAAAAGTCTTTCCTTTCAATCTTGTCATGGTTATAAGTTTGAAAAGTAAAATCATGCACATTAGTAGGCATATTTCCAAGAGTGAAAATACATTTTTCAGCTACAAAATGGAATTTAAAAGGACATTCATACATCAGAAGAATTTGTAAACTGCAGTTTCTCTAGTATTAAAATTCAGTCTGTATTTCACTCATGAGCTCTCTGAAAACCTTACAGACATTCTAAAGGAAAGGCTTCTTTCCATCAATATATGAAATACTCTTCTCTATGGCTACCTCTTGTGAACACCTTATCAACAATAAACATGGCAAAATTTGCAGCAAAACACAAAACAGGCAACTGATTTTACATACTTTATTGCCAGCTCGTCCAGTTCGGCCAGCTCTGTGCACATAATCCTCATAATGGTTGGGACAGCTATAGTTGACCACCAGCATCAATTGTTTTACGTCCAAGCCCCTTGCAGCTACAGATGTGGCCACCAGAAGTTTGCAAATTCCATTCTTGAAATCATTAATTATGCTGTCCCTGTCATATTGATCAATACCTGCAAGAAACCAGACAAAACAGTTGAGCTCTCCTGTTTATTCCTCTGTATTAGCTTTCTTGCACTAAATAAGTAGTTTTGTGCTTTCTTCTTACTGCATTTTCAAAAAACACTATGTAAAGAAATACTTTAAGATGGACAATATTTTGGAGAGATTTCCTCTTACTACTCCTTCATTAACATCACTATTTTAGAACAGTAAAACAACTGCCATTACTGTGGGATCTCAAAGTCTCATAATGCTCCCCATTAAATCTCTTCTGGGTGGTTTTGCAATAGCGAGCAGTCTAGCAAAGAGTATTGGCAGACAGGTGCCAACTCTCAGTTCCCCATGCTGGTGGACAGAGACAGGATTTGTCATCTGATGACATGAAATATATAACAGTATAGAATAATTAAGGAAAGCTCTGATGTCTATTTGAAATTACAAAGCAAAACCTGTTTGGAAGGAATACTATAGGTACTACAGTACTATAGGTACTAAATAGAAATATACTCCTCTCTGTAATTAACAAATCCCAATATTCTGATTTGAAGATAGCATTACCTCCGTGAAGAGACAAGCAGGGATAAGCAGCTCTCATTAAATCTTTTAACAGACCATCAGCATGTTCTTGTTTATCTACAAATATGATAACTGATCCTTTCTCCTGATAGAGTCCCAGCAGTTCAAGTAACTTCAAAAACTTGTTCTCCTCTTCTATGACAATCTGGAAAAAAAAACACAGAAAAGCAGAGCAGAGTTTAAGCTGTATCTTCAGTCATCAGAGACAATCAGGGGGCATAAAACATAAATTCAAGTAGCTTTACCTGTTGATTTATGCTATAACCATGCCCTGAAAACAGTTCCTGTGCTTTGTTAGTCAAAGAGCAACAGGATACAAACTAAAAAAAAAAACATTTCAATGCACAAAATGAATTCCTATTTCAACCACATATCTTTTTTTAAAGGAAAGTATAGTCTGCTGGTGTTAGATATGTGATAAGACAGCACCACAATATCATTCTGTTTGCAAATTAAAAGAACTTCATTATCTCTTGAATCTAATAAGCTAAAAGCTGTCAAAGAAACAAACTCTATTGGCAATATACAAAGGAATTTCTGTGTTTTAAACAATATTTACTACCACTACCCATCGTATTTCAACTGCTTCCACTGGCTACCACAGCTAGTTCATAAACAGTTAGACATTAAATAGAATGACAGCTCAGAAATCTTGCTTCCTAGAAGATAGTGACTTTACTTTTCCTTTCAAACCCTTCTGCATTTTACTCAGGGATTTTTTGGTCATAGGAGTATTTCCATGCTCTTCAGCTAGTACATACATCAATTCCATTTAAAATATTGCTAAACTTTTGTAAATTCTGTTTTTTTTTTATGCGACATTCCTTACAGCAAAAAATGGTACCTCCCCAATTAACACAAAAAGAAAAATAAATCTTATCAGCATAAAGGGACTTCATCTATGTGAATATTTATATGAATGTGTTAATTTTCAAAGTCAATACGTCAAACTGCTGCCAAGAAACAGAGCGAAATAAATAGAAGAAAAGTGAGTTCGTGTACAGTAAGGTTACCCAAAATCGAGCAATAAAAATGACCTGGATATGTTTATTTTCTATTTATATTCCATATTGCTGGAAATGTTCTTTTGCCTGCAAATCAGAAGATAAAAAAGCAGCTGTGTGATACTCACAACGTGTTGCTCCACATCAGAACAGACAACACTTCTGCCTCCAACCTGCACTTCTATGGGTTTACTCAGGATCCTCCGAGCTAAGGCCTCCATAGCTCTGGGAAAAGTAGCAGAGAACATGACAGTCTGACGGTCAGGCCTGACGTTGTCTACAATGCGCATGACCTGGTTTGAGAGAACGTTTCCAGTTAACATCCAAGTGCTGTAATTGAACCTAACACATGTACTGAGCAGTCTTCTCTAAAGCTTGAAGTTACCTATATCACACAGAACTCTAAACATTTCTTTACAGGTTTTATCTTGGGACCCTGGTGTTCTCAGTGGAAGACAAGCAAAACATGCTGGACTGGACAGGAGCTTGAGGAGCAGCGTGAAACCCTCCAGGGGCCCAAGAGAAACTCTGAACATGCAGCAGAAGCCCCACAGCTCAGGAGAGAAAATAAGGGAATATTCATGTTTTTGCAGAACAAAACAGTCTAATGGTAAGTGAAACAACCCTAGATATCAAAAGCTGCCAGCAAATACTGTATTCATCAGCAACATTTCTATCACTTCGTTCCCGTTTCCTGCAGGACATGGCCAGGAGATTTCAGAGGCTTTTTCACCAGGCTACAACTACTTATATGACACCCAAACAGGACTAAAACATGGTAAAAAAAAGTTCTGCAAGCGTCCAAGCTAAGCATGCTGGAAAATATACTTTTGAGCAAAGCTCTAACCAACACAAAAGTCCATCAAAATCAAAACTCACGATGCTAATACAAAGATCAAAGAGTTGGTTTAAACTGTCATTCATAAACAGAACATCTTAATGAGAAAGCAGTTGACATCTAAGGAAAAAAAATCACACAGATTCTCGCTGAATCCTCTAAGTGAGGAAATAACATCTTGCAGGAATGCCACTCATGTCATTAATTACCTGAGGCTCAAAACCCATGTCAAACATTCTGTCTGCCTCATCAAGTACAACATAAGTGACTCGGCGGAGATTTGTCACCCGACCTGTGAAAGGAGAGGAAAAAACACATGGGAAACAAAATCAAACGGAAATCTAATTTCCCTCAGGAGTAATCTTTTAAAAATGTTATAATATTCTCACTATCTTCTAAGAAACACGTTAATTATCTTTTTTAAAAAAATTCACTGAACGTGAATTTAAATTTCTCATTTTAATCGCATCTACATTCTGGGAAACGTGTAAGTATGCATAAGGCCCTTTATTTTGTCAAACTCTTCTCTTGCATACCATCATAGGGCCAGAAGAACCTGTAAAATTCAGAAAACAGCCCTCGCCAAAACACATCATAAAACTAAGACTGAGATGAAGCAAGGAGCCACATCAGCCATTATCTGACAGCGCCACCTAGAAAAAAACATATTAGAGATTACAGCGCATGTGTGGAAGGCAAAGTCCAGTGCTAACTGTTGCAGCCTCAGAAAAATTCCTTTTATACATTTTATTGCTTCCTCGGAGCTAGAAATAACTATTTGAGGATAATCAAGCTAGTTCTAGTTAACTGCTAACGCTATGCATCATAGAGAATAAGCAGTTTTCTTTCAAAATGGGTATCTACAGATTGAAAGCTACCCAGCCAAGCTACTAAGTTTAAAAATAAGAACCACCCCAAATTGTGGGACAGCTGGAAGCAAAATAAGCAAGTTGTATATCTGTTAACATCCTGAAATGACCATGGGTGAGATAGTTAACACCCTTCCCAGACAAGGAGCTAGAAGAGGTTCCCATTCATGAGAAGCATTTAACTCAAAGATTAAAGAATCACTTTCTCAAAAAAAAAAAAAAAAACACATGAACACTTCCAATTTCAAGTGCAACAACGTTGTTGAGTGCTCTCAGAATGGAAGCAGAATTTCCACATTTTCTACATCATCACTCAAGACTTATCAAGCTAAAGCAGAATTTGGTATTTGCTACTTCAGCAAATTGTAGCTGAGTCCTCAAATTATTTTTCAGAGATTTGGTGCTGCATTATTTTAAGATACTGAATTCACAGTTAAGTAAGAAAATAAGTATTTCTTAAATATGCCTTAAAAACCTATATATCTATTTAACATATTAACATCTTCATCCCCAAATAATAACTTCCTAAAATTACTTGGGAACAGCATTAATGTACCTACCTTTGACGATTTAAGTCTTGGAAGCCCAGTTCTATATGTCTTGAAGGTACTTTTTTCACAGAAGTTAAATAATGTCAACAGTTTAGTAGAGGTTTTGATGTGGAATAATTTAATAATAAAACTTTATCTAATAAGCATGCAATGGTTACACTAGGACAAAACCTCTTAAAGCTGCAGTGTCTCAGTTTAATCAACTTGAGTATTCGATGTAAGGGTAGTTCTTTCACATTTACACTCTCATTTAGGGAGGGCTGGGTTTTTTTATTATTTTTAATCAACACATGAAGACAGAGTCAGACACTGAATAGAAACAGGTAACTGCTGAGTTGCACTAACGATAATGAAGATCAATGAGCAGTCCAAATAGGCAACTGCTATTGAAACTGATCTTTGTCTAAATAACCTGAAGTTAAAAAAAAGTAGCAGCACGTTTTAAGTCGTAAACACTCTCAGAAACTCTTCAGGAATTTAAAAATTCCTGTCTCCCCCCAACAAAATCAAACCAAGAAAAAACTAAAGCTATTATTAGTGCTAAATATTCTTGACAGTTAAATAGTGCAGCCTGAAGAGATATAAGAAAATTCCATAAGACCATTTATCAAAATACATGATCTTTTGAATTTGTTAGAATTACACAACAAATATGTAAGTTCTCCATAGGAGAAGGTTTTCTACTCACCATTGTTAGCTGCTAACATGTCAATCATACGTCCAGGTGTACAAACAATAATTTCAGCACCTCTTTTGAGTTCAGCTATCTGATTTTAAAACACAGTAAACTTAATTTAACAAAACATTAAAAGTATTTTTATTTAACACAAGATGTGTGACCTTATAATGAATAAATCAACCTGCAATATCTTTGTCACTTTAATACAGCTGTTCTAGTACTGCAAATGGCTCTTTTAAAGATTCGCTGTACTGATTTCTTTGGAAAACTTTGCTATCTAAAAGGGTGACCTCTGACAACCTAGAGTCAGTCCCATTAGAAGTACATTTTTAATGAGGATGTGACTTCTGTACAGTTAAGGACCTATAAGAAAGCCTGCGTATTACATTAGGGACAACTGATGTGCTCACTACTGTTAATAAACTATGTTCCATCATACATGGTGACCGAACTTTGAAAATCTTCTCTGTAGTTTCCACAAATGGACGGGAAGAAAATATCCACCCAAATTCATCTCCAGATTAGGCTAACAACTATCATCTGATAAGGCAACAAAACAAGGTTAAGAGTTTCTGCCCAACCATCCCCAATATCTGAACTTGTTTTTTTCCTTGGGAATACAATTCTTGTGAAAAGAAATCTCCTCAATTATTTTCATACTGTCACATCACACAAATGGCTTAATTACTGCCAAGCTCAACACATAGATACGAACAAACAACCTCAGACTTTCAAGGACCAGACTTCAAGAATCTTCAAGACCACCATGAAAGCACTCTGCGTTCCTGTTCCCTGAAAGCATTTTATCCTGGCAGTTTGGACACGGAAAAGTAATTGCCAGGCACACACAGCAAGAGGGCTCTGACAACCCTGAGCACTGTTCTACGTTCCAAATCAGTGCTGATTAGCCATGCCAAACAAGTAAATGCCGTACACTCTACAGGCTGGAGGGAGATTCTCTACTTTATAACATCTAAATTAAGTGGAAATGCTAAAGTTTTTTGCACTACTATTCACACAGAGAAAATCCAGAACAAAAGTTGCAAACAAGGATTGCATTTATGGGAAAGAGAAACGAACTATGCACTGTAAGAACTATATTCACCGAGAAAGTAACATTAAACAAAAACAGATGAGAAAGACTTGACAAATAAGTTATTTCATTTGTTTACCTGTTCACTGATTCCTGTTCCTCCATACACACAGACAACTCGAAGCCCAAGTGTCTTTGAGAATTTCTTACACTCCTTGGTAATCTGCAAAGCCAACTCTCGAGTAGGTGTCATAATGACCGCTGTAAAACAAGCAATTTTTGTCATCCACAGTAAGATATGCTGTTACTTACATGATAAAATATAACCTCTTGTAATGAAGTTTAAAGCATTTCTGTTAAGTCTTGTGCAATTACTATACAATTTATTTGCGTGTGTTTTTAAAAAACACAATTTCAGGAGAGCTAAGACTGTACAGAGACAGGGTGGAAACCTGGTCAAAGTTTCGAAAAATCAAGAAGTAAAATCCCCCTTTTAGATATATGGGTTATGTAGGTGCCCTTAAAGTCCTGTGATCACAGAAATTTTGGTAACTGATTTTTTTTTTAATGCTACTCAAACTAACAGATGTAAACTTAAGTAAATATAAACTTAAGTGAATGTGCCTCTAACACCATCAAAAGAACTAAAGACCCTTCTAAAGGGTATACATGACTTTATTTAAATCACAGTTCTGAAAACAAAAGCTTTTTACCTATAGGACCTTCTCCTTCTTCTAACGCCCTCTGATCCATAATGTGTCTAAACATGGGCAAAAGAAAGGCAATAGTTTTTCCACTTCCCGTTTTAGCAATGCCAATCAAGTCACGTCCATTCATGATTGCTGGGATAGCCTGGGTTTGAATGGGAGTGGGCTTTTCATAGCCATGTCTTAAAGAATGGAAAAGAAAAAGATATTAGAAGAACAAATTTGTGATTCATATCTGTCAAATCCTAAATCCTGCTGAAATATATATATATGTATATATTTCATATATATTATGCCATTCAAAAAACAGAGCTCAATAATGAGGAAAAAATGTAAGTTACAAATGGCAGAAGGTATAGTCCATGGCAATAGCTCAACGCTGAGTAAAAGCCATTCTGATGACCGTGCACATATCATCTACAAAGATGGTGCACACTGAATTAAATAATGAAGAAAAAATGTTCTCTCGTAAACATATCAGAGATCACACTG
Source organism: Tinamus guttatus (assembly GCF_059628265.1). NCBI lineage: Eukaryota > Metazoa > Chordata > Aves > Tinamiformes > Tinamidae > Tinamus > Tinamus guttatus. Next base: position 2,248,233 of record NW_028289244.1, on the reverse strand, counting down.
AAGAAAACTGGAGCATGATATGGTTCACGAACTGCTTACTTTTTGAGGGCGGTGAGAATCTTCATAGAAATACCACATTGTACCCAAGTTTTTATTGGTTTGGGGCAGCCCTTTCCTTTGACTGTAATTCCCTCCAATTCCAGTCTGTACACATTCACCTCTGAAAGAGAGTTTGCATTACAATACAGTTGCATATGGAATTTCTCTACCACCTTGACAAAAATATTCTTAATCTGCCCCAGAACATGAAATATTAATTTTACCAACTCCAGAAGAACAGCTTTTAGTTTGTGATATATAGGTATGAGGTAGATAAGAAAAGACTTGGGTAAATTTTTCACTCAAAACCTTGTGTATAATCATGCAAACTTATCAATAATATTGTGATCTAATTGATTCAGTATTTTTTTCTCTATCAAGATGCTCCAAAGAATCCCCTCTTGCCTTTAAATTCTCCTCCAAGTTACTCTGAAGTCTTGAAGGAACAATGATTTTTATTTTCTTTCTTCAAAAATTATCTTTATATCCCAAGAGAACTGGCTGTTTCCTTGAACATAAAAACACAACACACTTTTCTTTAACAGTACCCAAAATGTTCGGTTGTTTTTGGCATTACCTTCCTGAGTCATTTTAGCTAGTTCTGGCACTTCAACATAGAAGTTTTTCCTGAAGGGCTCATATTCTATCTTTCCATGATCCACCGGTTCCAGCAGCTTTCTCTGCTTGGTCTGATAGCCAGTCAGGGCAGTCTGAAGATCAACCTCCTCCTCTTCTGAGGAATACTGTATAATTACACTTAGCATATTAGTTACTGTGAACAATTTTCTGAGAGGTTCTGGGTTTTCATTTACAAAAGAGCTTTATTCAGAAGCTACATTCAATCCTTTCCCCCTTTAGAATGCATACTGAAAACTGACTCTCATATAAGAGTTCCAATCATTCTTTTATCCATTTCTTTCATTTTCCTCACAAACCTAACTTTCACCGTGTTCTACACCACTTTCCTGATGTCAAAAATACTAACAACTAGACTAGCCTTGTCATTTAGAAATAATCACTGCTACATGTTAAAAGCAATACTAGGAAGAAAATACTAAAGAAAAAAAAAATGATGGAATGCAGCTGCCAAATCGATTTTTGGTTTGTTTTCATTGCCTTGGTGGGGTTTTTTGTTTGTTGCTTTTTTTATTCATTTTTTAATATTTTCTTCCTAATATTGCTTGTGAGTGATTCATGTCCAAGTGCAGTCATAGTTCCAAAAGATGCTCCCAACCCACCTTTAAACTAGTCTGGTACTACTAACACCACAAGTGCATGGAGTATAGCATGACCCAGCTACCTTGATATCTAGTCTACAGCTCGGCCAAGGATGCCTCCCTGAGCCCTCCCAGGCTGCTGTGTGTAACATATCATTAGAAACTCTCCAGGCCCACGACACCACAGCACAACCAACTGTTCTACGCTGTAATTCAATATCCATACTGATCTGCCCCTGCAGATCTATCCGCTTGTACCATCTAACCCCACCAAAGCACATTTGTTATGCACAGCCCATGTAACACCGAACGTTTATGAATAGGTTTAGGGCACTTGGGGTTTGTTGGAACATGTGACTTGGTGTAGTATCCTGCAACTCCTTTCTATTCTTTCCTTAATAGTAAAACAAGAATATCTACCTCTCATCAGCACCAAAAAAAAAGGCATAGTGGCAATACAAGACACTTCCATTACCTCCATTGCATCTTGGTCATTCTCCATGAGCTCCCCTTTCTTCTTTTCTGATTCTACAGCTGCCTTTTTAGTTGTCACCACAGTTACTACTTTGGTAACAGTTGGTCCAGATTTCTTAAAAAAAAAAAAAAAATCATGTTATAAAGCAGAAGATACATTATATAAAACAAAAAGAGTATACACACTTCTGAAGGCACTATGTTTTTTTTCCCCACTTCTTTTGATGAAATTTTAACAGGATAATGCTGATAGCTTGATAAAAACAGCAGGGAATCAAAGTTAAATGTATTTTATGCCCACTTTCTCACAACTATTTCTTGCTCTTTCGGCATATTTTCTCCTGTTTTTTTTTTGACACTAAGGCAGTGAAGCTCTTTTTAAATGAAAAATACGATAAATCCTAAAAAGTGATATTACCTTATCACTCCCACCTCCACCTTTCACGCTTCTCATATTAAACTTCTTGACCTCTTCTTTAACTTCTTCCATATAAGCATCCAAAGGGTCTAATTCTTCATCTTCAACCTCACTGCCTTCTTTTTCTCCTTCTGCAGCTTCCTCTTCATCATCTAATATAAGCAAGAAAAACATGAATAAAACAGGGAAAGAGCAAAGTATTCACACGTGTATTAAATTATTCCTTTGCCCATATAATTAACTGTCCAGTTTTATTACTGCATTTTTCCTCACCCAAATTCCTCCACTTTGTTAATCTCAATTGTATCTTAAACTATTTGAAGTCATAATCAGATTTATGCTTTATTTTATAGCTTACATTCTGAAAGCTATAATTTTCAGAAGTTAAACTGATGAAACTGTGTTTATATCACAGTTATCAGTTTATATCACAGTTATCAGTATAATGTATCACAGTTAAACTGTGACACATTATAAATTCAATACCATCATCGTCTTCTAAACTCCATTTTTTCCCCTGTTTCATCTCTTCAATTTCCTTTTTCAGTTCTCCTATGTTTTCCATAGCCTTCTTGCGTTGCTCTTCCCTCCACTTCTCCACTCTTTCTTTTCGTTTTCTCATTTCTTCCTCTAGTTTGTTCTGATCAAAATTCTACAATTAAAAAAAAAAGGTGAAAGTTATTAGCTACTGGCTTTAGTCTATGCTCTCTCAGAGTGAACATTTCTTCAGATCAATTAAGCTTTGTTTCAGCACACAGCAGAAGTTGGGACATCTACAAACCTGTAACAACAGAAGTAACTGAAAGATATCGAGATCAATGTTAACTCTTTCAAACAAGAAATCCAGTTTTCTGTGTTGTTTTTCAAGGTAACAGCTGGCATACAAGTTTTCAAATAACTACTCCTTAAGGAATTACACTTTACTTAGTAGGAAAAATATTCCACAACAGTGAGTTTCAATTTATCTTTGCCTTTGATCCATAAAAGGCTGAATAATTATTAAATTACCCTCTATATCCAATAGTCCTTGGAGTGGAACAAACTGAGATTGCTTAAGCATGGGCTGCCCTCACTGATAGGGCAGCCACTGTTAATAAAAAAGCGTGAAAGTGGCGGTTTTAGAAGAATTAGTTAAAATTACGAATGCAGGAACTTTTCACCTAGACACATCTTTCCATAACACGACTTTAAGCAAATCAAGCTTCTTTTTCCTTTTGTTCTTTGATTCCTGTCAAGTTCCATTGACCAAAGATTTTCCAGCAACCCTATCAACACCCAGAATGTGAAAAATGAGATACCCTCCATTCTTTCCTGTGGTTTGCAGGCTAAACAACTTCCAATCTTGAGCTGAGAAAAACATTCCTCATGCCAAGAACTAGAAGCCTACACCACAACAGGGGTCTGTGCTACCGAAGAGAGTACAGAAACTAATTCTTTAATTCAGTGGAGATTTTGTCCAGAGCTAAGATGGGTGTTTTTTTTTTTTTTCTGCTACTACAACAATCTGTTGGTTAATAGAAAACTGGTAAGATCATTACCTCAGTGGCCACAGTAGTCACAGGAGCATCCTTCTCCTTTTCTTCTTCTTTGTCATCTTTTTCTTTTTTCTTTTCTTTAGAAACTTCCACACCATCAGTTTTTTCTTTAGATCTTGATCTAAAATGCAAGATCGAAGATTATGTGTATCAGACTTAGAGCGTTCTGGCTTTTCTCAGGAGAATACACATGTGCTGGACAGAAACAATGCTATTAACACCATGAACAGGATTCTGGTTTTTACTATCTCACAAAGCACATTTTGCCTCCCCACGAACCCTTCAGTTTCATGGAATTCTTTCCTGCAGGCATGTAAGTGATGGGTTCACGGTTGGACCTGATGATCTGGAAGGTCTTTTCCAACCATAATGATTCTAATAATTCTGTAACTGCTAGAAATGTACAATTCATTACAACTATGCACTGATGCACACTCATCAGTTCTGTCTCCTCATTTCTTTACAGAACAAGTTGCAGACTTCATTTTCAGAACTCTTGCAAGTGACACTCTAGTGGTTCTACAGTTCATTTTAAACATCCTTGAAGACAGCACTTAGAAATGTAGAAAATGGATTTTAAAAATATCTGTCTACTGTATTTCTAGAGAAATGTAAAGTGATCTAGCACCTTGCCCTGGAATTTTGAACATACCCCTGAGTACTGTCTGAAAGACCTAAAAATCACATCCTCCTGACAAAATGTGCAGACCAGCATTAATTTTATATGTATCACAGATTTTATTATCCTTACATGCTTCCAATTAAATAAAGAAGAAGAAATAGATGTATTCCATATTGCTCACTCAAAACACTTAACAAACAGGAGGTAAGAAAGAGGTGGTAGCTTTACCAAGGGAGACTTCTTGTGCTTCTCTGAAACATGATGCTACATAATTCATCTTTCTGCACAACTATCGAGAACATCTTTTGTGGAATGCATGGATGAAACACCGAACACAAGTAGTGGCACCACTAGTGGCACTTCAAGCTCATATTACTATTCTCCGATAATTTATAGCACTTCAAAATTTCTTATGCTCATAAACCCATCTAAACTATAACAAAACAAAGATAACAAAGCTCTAAGCAAAGCACTGTTAGGCATACAAGGTGATGAACATAAAGTCAATAAAGTAAACGAGTACTAGAAAATATTTGCATTCTACAATTATTTTTAAGTAAACAGTCCTTTTTCTGTAAGTAAAGGAAACAATAATGTCCTTAGCACATGCCAGAGACTGCCTGTATTTTATCAATTTGCTAACACATGCTGGGCATAAAACATTATTTACTGAAGCATTATATACTGGAACGAGAGGCAGCAGAGAAGCACTACAAGACCTCAGAATGGTCTCAGGTTCAGTCTTAACTCTGAAATTAACTGCTTTTGGGGTTTTAGGTGTCACAACTTTAGCTGTAAACCAAGGCTTGGATCTTTTTTAAACAGAAACATTCTCGCACCAAACTGCAGGAGAACCAAGTAACACACAGATATGTTAGTATTCACAATCCTTCGAAGAAGGAATACATTTGATCCAGGAAGGCACCTTAAGCAATGGGAGAGACCAGACCAGAGCATTGCTGAATATTCTCTTTGTTTCACAAACCAAAGCTCCACATTGCTTTGTCTCACGATTCCTGACTGGCTACAAACAGTTTTACAATCAATATCGTGGCAACAAAACACAGTGATTAGGGAACACAAATACCTGTTCTCTGTTTTCTTGTTCTTGCTTGGACTAGGGGATCGAGACCGTCTCCCTCTACTCCTGCTTCTAGAGCGTCTTCTCTCTCGGCTCCGGGATCTTCTTCTCTCCCTGCTCCGCTCCCTTTCTCTACTTCTTGAACGCCTACCACAGAGCAAAATCACATTTATTTAGCACAACATAATGTAATCTTAGCCTGATCTGAAGGAATAGGTTGTGAAAGGAATCCAACACTGCTCAAGGGCACTACAAGTTCACAAACTCCTACACTAGCACCTAGATGCCATCTAATAAATGAAAATAAACTAAGCAGGATAAAATCCACCAGAAACAACACCAAAATAACCAGTTATACCAAAGGAACACTCGCATGCAGGTGCCTGGCATTTTTATGTGTATTGTGTGGGTTTCCCAGCTCCTACCTTTGACGCTTCCTGTCGCGCGACCGAGACCTTCTCTTGTCCCTGCTGCGCGACCGCTCCCGCCTGCGGTCCCGATCCCTGCTCCGGGAGCGCCGGTCGTCCCCACGTTTCCCTCGTTTATCCGACGGAGAGCGGCTCCTGGAGCGGCTGCCTGAGCGCCCGCGCGACGCGGAGCGCTTCCGGTAATGCCTGGTTTGCAAATTCACAAATGAAAAGAACATCAGTATGAGAAAAATAACTAATGCTATCAGAAGATGTATTTGTCACATTTACATGGACAGCAAAATAAAGAGCCTGCTTATCTTAATTTCTTGGAATTATTCATTTTCTAAACGTTTTTAATACTCTTGCAAAACTAATATGTGCACATTCCTAATAATGGCAAAATTAATTGGATTATTTGGTCTTTTTTTTTTTTTTAAGTTTTGATATACTGAGGAAAGAAAAGAAGCCCTTTTAGAAATGTGCTGATGAAGGGAAAAATGGCCAAACCGCAACCAAAGGAACACAGAAGGATGAGCACACGTGATGCAGCAGCCTCTCTGATGCTGGCACCACAAGGCACCCCATAAGGCCATCAGACGTCACCACAAAACCCTTGAGAAGTCAGTAGGGCTTCAAGGGGCTCTCATGGAAACACACGTCTCCTCCCCTCACTAACTCGTTTGTCCCAGGCAAACCGTGGGATGGGGTAGGGCTAGGATTTCTGCCCAAAACTCCTGCCTTCAGTGTACAAGTTAGGGGGACCTGCACTGGGACCATCTCCCCTCCAACTCCTGATTTTCCACCAGAATATCAGAAAAATCCCCTCCCTCATCCTCTTGTAATCCAAGACCACAGACCCTTTCACCCACCAGCCCGGTGGTACCGCGTGGGAAGCAGCAAAAAGCAAAGAAAGCAAAACCTCAAGCCCTTGGCCTCAAGCCCTTGGGTTCTCTCTTTCCCTTTCCTCGCTACCGGGCAGGGTTATATTACCACTGCATCAGCACTAAAAATAATAGCTTATTTCAGAGTGTGGATATATTTAGGCACCGCACACACATGGAGCCACAGCACCGTGGATACACTGCCCATCAGCAGCAAGGCCGCGCGTGCAGGACGTCTCTCAGGGCCAGATATCCCCGATTTCTTGCCCATCTCTGTCACCACGGCGCTGTGCAATGTGCTCCCTAGCCCCCCACTGAGTGTTTGGTACATTGGCTCCTACGGGACGGACACAGCGAGGCTGGTGTCTCATCCCAGCTCTCAAAAGCCCCTCCAAAACTCGCACAAATCAGGGAACGGTGCATTCGGGAGCATCAGGACCTGTGGAGCTGCTTGGAAAAGATCAGGTCGGCAAACGGGGTAGCGCGTCCGATCAGAGCAGCCTCGGTGGCTCTCAGCCGCCAGCGCCGCCGGGCTAACGAGTCTGGGCTAAGCGGGCTCCACCTGTGGGATCCCAGCACAAGCCCCAGGCCCACCTCAATTCCCGCTCCTTTGCCTCCCTCTGGATAAACCTTAACCCAGGATGTCCTCTCAGCCCTGGGACAGCCGCACGTGGCAGCACAAGACACCTATTGTCGTTGCGCTGCTGTTTCACGGGGATAAAACCCTAAAATTGAACTAATTAAGCAGGATGAAACTAAAGCCGCAGTCAGGGCCGCCACGTGCTGTAAGGGGACTTTCAGGGTACTAAGAGCGGTCCAAGCCCGGCCAGGAGACACAGGGCACTGAGCTGCGGCCCGAAACACGCGGCCCGGGGGGAGCCCGTTAAACACCGCGCTGGATCCGTGCCCGGGGACGGGAGATACGTGACCCCGCGTGGCTTAAAATGAAATATGGAGAAAAATAAAACGTAACAACAACAAAAAGGCGCGAGGCCGGGCGGCAAAGGACGCGGCTACGGGTGTTTTTAACAAACCCGAGAAGGCCCCAGGCCTCTTCCCCAGCGCGTCCCCCGGCCTGGAGCGCGGCGGCCCGGCCGGCCCCGCCGCGGCCCTCGGTCCCCCCCCCGCGCCGCCCCCGTCCCGGCGCCGATCCCCCCCTCACCTGGACTCGCGGCCCATGGCGGCGGCGGCGGCAGCGCGGGCCCGGCGCTACACGGCGGCCGCCATCCCGCGCCCCCGCGCCCGCCTGCCGAGCGCCGGCAGCTCCCGCCCCGCCGCTTCCTGCCCGCGCCGCCCCCTGGCGGCGGGAGGCCGCGCCGCGCGGCCCCGATTTCCGCCGCTTTTTCCCCAAACCCCCGCGCGAGGCCAACAGGGCAGCGCGGTTAACAACCTCCCCCAGCCATTGTAACAACCCATCGTAACAACCCTGCCTTTTTTCTTCCTTTTTTAAATTTATTTTTTAACGAAAAGAAACGTCAGGCAAAACGCAAGCAGAGCAGAAGGCGGTAACAAATATATCTTTAATAGAAAACAACCGGTTTGGCAATAAACATTAAATAGAATTATGTACATACGTGAAAATAAGTTAAAAATGGAATTAAGGAGGTTCGTTTCCTGATGAGGATGGAGAGTCTTGGGAAGTCGCTTTTGGGACGAAGCCGCAACTCCCATCCCACCCCCAGGAAGAGGCTGTTGTGGAAAATGGGGCGTTTTCGGGCTGGAAAGGGCCGGGTTAGGTCTCGTGGCTATGTTACTTTTACCACTTGGTCAAAGAAATGAAAAAAAAAAAAAGAAAAGAAAAACAAAAGCAAGTGGTTTAAATGTTTTCTTATTAATTAGCTGATCTGGATTGAAATATTTGTGAATGGGATTAGAAATTCAGTGCTTTTTGCAGAAATCAGCACCTACTATTTTTGAAATGTATTTGCCTCATATTTAGGCATATAAGGTCAGAAAGGGAATAATTTTTGAGCAAACTCATTACTTAATATAATGTTGAAATTCTGGCTATTTGAACTCTTTGAGCCTACAGAAGCTCTAGTCTAATTCTCAGCCAAAACCTTTTAACACTTGCACTGATAGACCTAATCCGGAATCCTTCCAGTCCTGCCCTGGAAGTCTGTAACAAGATATTCAGTATAAAATAACTAGTGAAAACTGAAAGAAAGCGTCAAATCCAAAACAAAAGCTTGTTGTTTTCACACCACAAACACGTACTGGACTTTGGAGTCAGAAATGCAGCACCAGAATTACAGCAGGCAGCTTGAACGGAGAAGATTAAGCAGAAAGCAGAGCCATTTATTTTAAGTACACATAATCAGTTTTGCTCCCTAAAATTTATGCTAATATCAACATAGCTAGATGTTTCCCTACACTTAAAATAAAAATAAAAAATAGCCTGGATTTCCTGAAAGTCCCAATCCCAAGCAAAAAATTACAAGTTGAAGGTAACATCAGGTTGAATTTCAACAGAAATTTTCACAGACCTTCAGCATTGAAGTCTGGCAATTTGGAATGACACCTCCTTCCTCTTACTGTTTAACACTCTTATGGGACTTAAGACAACACTCACTGATTTACTACTTTCCCCAGTCATAGGATTCATTTGTGTTTGTTTTCCTTTCACCTATGGTGCTGGACTCCCACAGGAATATTAAAATGCTATTTACATTATCCATGGATCTTTATGTGGGAGTCAACTCAAACTAACAGAGCAATGAGATACTTTATTTCATGGTCACCTGTAGTTTTTAGGCAGGAATGGCTGTTTTGATGTAACTGGGAGGATCTCAATAACACAGCACGGAAGATGGGAAATGAGCTAAGATTTAAGTATCTCTGCTGAATCAAAGACTATATGCTGTTGGGTAGCATTATTAAGCAGCAGGAGCAGAACTCCTGGGCAACTGGGATCCTGTTTACATGCAAACGTCTGGCAATTAACAGAGAAAAAAACACAGAGATGAATGTGGCATTCAGAATTGCCTAGTGCAATCCTGCAAGGAGCTAGGGGAAAAAAAGTTCCCCCATAATTTTGTAATTATGTAATCTTTTACATAAATTGGAGCAAATGTTTTATCATTTATCATGTTTACCAACCCAGGTTTCTTGCCAATATACATACATCTTTCCTTGCACGAGGCTAAACCATTGCTAAAAGAAAAGGTTAGAATGAAAGCACAGGTATGAGCTACCCTATCAGTAACAGGCTGCCAGGAACTCACAAACAGATGAGATGAACAACTTTGTTTCTTCCTACTTTGATTGATGTAGACCAAAGGTGTTTTTTTTTTGCCTTTTTTGCTTTTTTTTTTTTTTTTTGCTTAGCTGTTTTGCACTAGAATCATCAAACGAAATTAATCACAATCACAACAAATAATTTATAGCAAGGCAAGGATTAGAACAGAGCGGCACGTTTCACCAACGTGCTCCAGAAGTAGCTGCTTGGTTCAGTATTCTGAACTGGAACAACAGAATACAGCAATTCCTTCTCTTTTATTTAGAGCTTTCATTTAAAAAAAAAACGGGAGTAACACAAAATGAACAGTTCTTGTTTGCTACAGTCATAATGGACATACACACGGTTCTGCTGAAAGTGAATCGCCTTTTTTGTTCTCATCTCAAAAAACAAATGTAATTTTATAGGTGTTGGTAAAGGAGGGCGATAGGGACATCATTTAACTAAATTAAATAAAGCATTAACAGACCCCTGCATCCTATTCTTCATATTTGTAATAGGCAGACACATTATATAAATAAACTGTAGTAATAAAACTGACAGCCCGGATTCCTGTTCTTCCTTTTCCCAAATGACTGGATTTAAGGCTCCTTTTAAGCATTCGAACAGGGAAGAATTTTAATTTAATGTTTAAACCTGTTTGGACAGACAGATGCTAAAGAATTAGACTGGAAAGCTTTTTTTGTAACTACTGCATTGAGTTCTACAGTCATCAGGGTGCTTCTGAACCAAAAAACAGAGAAAGTTCATGGCAGAAGATAAAAGTAAAGAAATAGACACAAAGGTCTGTGAAAACATCTCCCATTTTGCTGTAGGTGTCCATGGAACGACTAATCACTTCCGCAGGAATTCCAGACAGTAAGAGAGCAGCAGTTAGTACTGTTGTTTTCACTTTCTTTTCACACTAAAAGAAAAAAAAATAAACAAATTAGTTCTTCCCTTACAATCCCATTCTGCTTTACACACTGCATTATGTTGTGTCACTTCCACCCACAGCCAGACACATTTGAAAGCCATGGGTAAGAGGAGAATGTTTGGACAGATTCTCTCCAGGATTCACGACCCATCCCGGGGATGCAAAGGGACCTGACCAGGAGGCAAACAAGGCTTTGGAAAGCAGTTCAAAGTTTCAGTAATTTGAGAATATTTGCTGGATATCTTCATTTAATCCAGTCTATATTAAGCATTCAAGAATCTTCCTAGGTCCGGTGAGAGAATCATGAAGCTGATTGAGCTCATCTGGATATAACTGTGGAAAAAACAAGTTGTGGAAAGAAACCATCTCTTTAAATTCTAAAACTGAACAGCTGATTTTAAAAACAGCAAAAACTAGAGATCAAAAGATCTAGCAGAAGAGCTAATCCTATTGTGCTTTGTTCTGACACATCACCTTAGAATGACTGCTATGAAATTCAGTTTTCAATTACACACTTAACTACAAAAAGAACAACTACTCAATTATTCTGATTTTCTACAGTTCATCTATTATTCTCTTTAAAATGCAAAAGTTTTCCTTCAACTATGCATTGAACATCACTTAATCTTGCCTTACAACACAGACCAGACAAAATCATCAGCTAAAAAAAAAAAAAAAAACACACACAACTTCAGCAGAATTAACTGGTGTACATAAATAAAGTAATACAGAAATTTTGCTGATAAGCAGGAAGTTTCATATGTCTCATTTCAAGCCTTCAAGTCTTCATTCAAACCAACATTAGCAATGGAATATAGAGCCCTAAACTGCCAGGGACTGTCTCATTTTGTAACTACAAAAACTATTTTGTTCAGACATCACATACACCATGGCTGTCAACAGAGCTAACGACAGGAAAGTTCTGCCTGGGAGGAAAGGCCAGAGCTTCCCAAAGACACACAGCAACTACCTGGCTTTCCTGGGCAGATGCTGCTAATTAGGCTATAGCTAAGGTGCTAATCCCCATTTTCATGGCAACTCTAAGCAAGATTTGGACTAAATCTGGGAAGAGTAAAAATTAGTATTAACTAACAGCATCTGAGATCTCTCAATTCCACAGTTTAAAACTGAAGGAGAACACTGCACATGCATTGGTCATAAAATAATACAATCTAAACCAAAGTTTAAAATTAAAAGCATTTTAAATTCATCTAATTTTGAAATGTTATTTTACCTTTGGAAAGTACTTGGACAGTCCCATGTAGGCAAGTTGTAGAGTAAGAAATGGTGCAAATATTGACTGTAAGGATAAGAAAGCATATATGAAAATTAACCTGGTCTGAAGGAATAACTAAGAAAACACAGGAATTTAATGCTTCCAAAACAATAAATGAAAATTTGGTAGGTAAAATATGATTTTGGGACAATAACAGCACCAATCTTAAATGCTATAAACGCAACTAGACAAGTTATATGTCAAGAATAGGGTTCTACCTTATTTTCTTTCGGCCTATGCCTGAAATCCCACAACCCTACAGCATGGTGTATGACCCAACACTGTGATCCAGGAGGTGGCAGGCTGCACCAGCCACATACCTCTATATAGTGTATGCAGTGTATGCATTATAAAGAGGTGCAGACACCTGGAATATTTGGGAACTTGTTTTCTCAGAAGACTGCTAAATGAGCTGGGGCCACTTATCTTCAGACTACTGCTGGTTTACTCTATTACTCTTCTGTAGGCTCCAAGCTACAAAAGCAGTTGCCTAAATATCCACAAGGATGTGAGCAAATTTGCAACTGTGTGCTACTCAGCAACTCAACTGCTGTATGGGGGCCACATTAAATAGGTAATACAGATTCAGAGACGATTTTCACCTCAGAGAGCACTGGAGATTTGTTAACTTTCATATAGTTGTAGGAGACAGAAAGAATGCTTGACATTCCCAACTCACCTAACCTCTATCTATAGACCTCAGCCCTAAGAAAGCAGTATTTCACAAAGAACAGAGTTCTGAGTTTGGAGTAAGCTGGCAAAATAGGAAGGGACTGTTTGCTTCCCTGAACTCACCAAGTACTTGCACACAAAAGCCCTGACTGCAATGGCAAGCAGAGCGCATCCCACTAATCTAAAAATGCGGAAAGAATCGAACTCCTCGACTGCATTCCCATTCTCTTGGCTCGGCTTCTCACTCATTAGCTGGTTCCTCAGCTTCAGAGCTTCATCGAATCTGGATAAGTATTGCTCTAATCCATGCCTAGGAGGCCGCGGCGCAGCTTCAGAGGACAGTTCCCCTCTGTTACGGTGACGGAGCTCGCTGGTGCCTTCCCCGACAAGCTCTGTGCTCTTACTGAACAAGTCCTTCTTCTCCCCTTGGAGGTCTGCGCTGCCGCTCGCGTGGTCGGCCGTTCCTGATAAATTGCAGACAGAATCGCCAAGCACAATTCGCTTGGAAACAGAAGGAACAGGAAGGGAGTTGGATTTATCTTGTTCATGCTGAAGTTTTGATTCTGGGTGACTTTCTTCATCTAAGAGAAACAGAAATACAGAGTTAAGCACGCTGGATACTCAGAAGAACCTTTTAGCGCTGGGGTCTTGGGCTGATGACCCCACTTCCAAAGTGAAAGCACATATTTATAACTGATAAGGATGCCAGTCATCAATCACCAAGACATCTGAAATAGTTGAATACCAGAAATCCCACTTTACAAAAAGAGAAGGACTCAGCAGACAGCATAACATGCCAAAGAAAGATTTATGCTCAGCCTTAGATCACACCATAGTTCACGATGATGCAGAAGAAAGGCACAGAAAGGCATTTGTGCAAATATTCATCATCGTCACCACAGCTATGCATTTACACGACCCCGGCTCCCCTCCCCTGGCCTAGGAAGGGCTCCAGGGTCTAGGAAAGGCTCCGCACATGCCGCAGGTTCTGCCGCATGGGACGCGGGGATGCATGGAGCAGGTGTCGGAGACGCGCAGGCCAAGAGCCAAATCCATCAATCAGCAACAGGAAAATTGGATATGCACTGGCATCAGATACACTGTACGGCCAACCAAAAGAAAAAAGATGCTGTTCCAAACATGAGGAGCAAAATTAAAAAGGAAAAAAAAAAAAAACTGTGTTGAAGATTGACAAGTGCGCAGGCAATGGGAAAAGCTGCTTTAGCTTCTTTATTCCGCTGTTTTTGGAGGCAAGGCAACAAGGTGTGCCACCTGAAGGCACCACCGTACGCTGGTAGGGACTGGCCGCCAAAACCACGGGCCCCGGTCACGGCGCCCGGAGGAACCGGCCCTCGGAGACGTGACGCTCTGGAGCCCCGGGGCCGCCCGGCTCTCGGCCAGAACAGGGCACGTCCCTCCCGGGCAGCCGGGGGGTCGGCCAGGGCACCGCGAGCCGCTGCCAGCGCGGGCAGCCGCTGGGGGCGAGCGGAGGGTCCCGGCGCGGCCGTTCGCCTCACGGAAGGGCTCCCCGCGCCCGCCGCTCGCTCACCCTTGCCCGCCGCCGGCCGGTGGAAGCCCATGATGCGGTTGAGCCGCTCCTCCGAGTTCATCAGCAGCTTCCTCCGCCGCAGCTCGGCGCGGCGCTGCGAGGCCGAGAGCCCCGGGCCTCCCGCGGCCGCCGTTCCCGCCCCGCCGCCCTCCATGGCGCCCGGCGGCTCCATGGCGGTGCCGCCGCCGCCCCTCACAAGGAGCGCCGCTCCGCCCCTGTGCGCAGGCGCCGCTGCCGCTGCTGAAGCCAGCGCCGCCATCTTGCATAAGGGCAGGGGAAGGGCGGAGAGGGCCACTCCCTCCCGGGCTCGCCCTCATGGCGCCCGCAGCGCTGCCCGCAATCAAAATGGCCGCCGCGACCTCGGAAATGGCTGCAGGCAGCGGACGGAGACGGCGCCCTCAGGCAGGTGCCGGGGGGCCACGATAGCGCCGAGGTTACCTCAGATAGTGGCGGGGTTTGATCGTCCCGCACCCTCCCAGGGCGGGACAGCAGAAACCCTGCGTGGGGGGATTTTAAATCGAAACTATCTTTTTTTTTTTTTTTTTCCTTCTGCTTTCTAAGAAAGGACCCCACTTTTCCCCACACAAACAGCACTAGGGAAAGTCTGTCAGGCTGCGCTTTTCTGCAGGCCCACAGGAAAAAAGGCTTGGAGGGAGTGGGGGAGCAAATCAGCAGTACAGTGGCTGTGTTAAGCACTAGCATCAACCAAACCAGAGTTTTTCCCACTTCTCTAGTGTTTTATAAGATAATTTTAAGTCCCAGCTTTCCTCAGCAGCAATTCCATCAGGTAAACCCAGCATCTCCTCCTGCCAAAGCACATCAAGGAAAGGCCATTTAACAGGGCAGTGCTAACATCACTGCAGTAAAGTAACATTTTCAGTAGTAAACAGCTGTGAGAAAGCAGCAGCTGTAGAAAACCTCCGGGCATTAGAATAAAGGACAGCAGGTGTTTCTGACCAGGGACAATCTGGTACTAGAAATGAAGTTAAAAATCACAGAGCATCAGGTTTTTGTGCCAGGCTGCGCTCACATAAGAGCAGCAGTAGCTTGAATTGCTGCAGTTTAGTTTCCAGCCTGGTAAAGCATTCCTGCAATCCCATCATGGAGCTTTTCTGCTGGCAAGAGCTCCAAGTGCTGCTTCTATCTGCATTTAGGAAGTTGTTAGAATACAACCATCTGTGACAAACTGAGGAAAAAATACGCCTCTATTGGCATGCTTGTAAGCAGTTGCTTTTGCATTTACATGAAAGTGACACACAGGGTAGGAAAATCCCAACTCGGAGGCTACTGTGCTGCACAGATAAGCTTCTCACGTCGTATTCCCAGTGAACACCCCCTTGTATATTGTCACTGCATTGCTGTTACTACAGTAGGAAGCTGAAGGGATTGAATGCACACAAGAAAGAGCAGGAGAAAAAGGAACCTGCCAAGGACTCCAGAATTACCCTAAAGTTATAAAATGGAACCTTTTATGGTGTGCCCAGATACAAATGGCATAATGACATACCTATTTATGCACATGAAGCCCATCACACCTCTACTTGTCAGACAAAAAGTGATAAAACTGGCCCACAGTTATCATCCCTTAGTCAAATATCCACAGGGCTAACATGCAGTGGTTTGTGTAACCTGGCAAACTTAAGCAAAAGCTAAACCAGATTTGAAAACAGCAACACATAGATTCTTTCTGTCAATACTTCAAGCTAATTGCCTCCAACACCCGTGACAAGTGACACTCCTTAATGCCACATGGACACTCCAGCTGGAAGCAGCACTCAAATCAACAGCACTGAAGCAAAAAGCTAGTGCTGACAAGGCAAAAATCAAGAATATTTCTATGACACTGTGATCCGGAGAACTTGATAGAATCCGAGGACATTTATACCCAGAGGTCAGAGTACCAAGTTCATGGATTAACTGTAATATTAACTGTAAATATATTACGAACCAGAAGTAGCAGCGATGAGAGCTCTTAAATTGTCAAGCATAAGATGGAGTGACCCTTACAAAAAGGAGCGTTGAAGAGTAGGATGTTAAGTGAAGATATATTACCTACAATAAAATTAATTACCAACTTGGGAACACTGCTGAGAAGAGGCTAAATTCATCCCAACGACCACTTGCTCAGGACCACCATCAGAGCAGATAGCAGGGAACCTCATGTGCAGATCTGTACCAGGATGGGCTTGCTGAAAGAGCAAACCTCAGAGGAGTGAATAATGATGCTGAGTGACAGGAATGCTCTGGAGGAACAACAAAAAAACGTCAGTAACAAAAGGAAAGTTTGAGTCAACTGGAGCCACTTTTCCTGAAGCTCCCTCTCAGTTTGTATCATCTAAATACTAAGTTTTAGCTAAAGTGGAACTTAGCACTTTTTGACACATACTATTTATCTTGATGATCAAATACAGTATCCTGTTTCTATTAGTAAGAAAGGATTGATGGACTTCCATGAGTTCTTTCAATTAATTTTATTGAGTAGCCAAATTTGATAAATTAGCACAGATAAAATAAGCATTTGCATGTGTTACAAATGACTTTTTACAGGAATAAAACAGTGAAAATACAAACTGTAAAAAGGAGGACAAGTAAATCCTGTCTCAGATTCAGAAGGGGGAAATTTATAACTTCATACTGAAGATCAAATGTCCGAGTTCAGAAAACAAAGATTTAATATTACAATATTATACACTACTTTACAAAATTAAATTTACTATAAGGATTACATCCATAATAGTAAACAGAACCTTAAAATCACATTTAATGGTCCCTTATATAACAGCCATTCTGCATCTTTGATTAAATTCTTATAAGAAGTTAATTCTAAATAAAAGAAATGTGAATCATTCTAGTTATTGCAGAACAGTCTATATGGACTCAGACTCAAATATATTAAATTAAAAAAAGATAATGAAAGCAAAGTAAAATGGATGGTAACAATGTTGGCTGAATGTTAATGTGTCAAATACAGATATATTAAAAAAGTCTTCAACTAGAAAAATAGAGTACATTTGCAGTGGTAGAGTTGCTGTACTGAAACCAAAGTATCAGAGCAACTCTTGCCAGTTTTTGCAGTTCATTTTCAGTATCCTCATCCTTTCAATTGTTGGTTAAAAAAGAAAGAGGACTCATCATAGACAGTTTACATGTTCATCTACCTTGCGCTGCCCTTACAGCAACGCACGTTGAACACGCAGGCTTCTCCCACCACAAGTGAACAAATAACAAAGTTCAAAACAGGATTTTGTCCCAGGTGAAGGGTTCTATTCCAAGAGAGTTTCTCTGATTCTTGCTCTGCAAATCCTAGGGACCCTAACTCAAAGTCATTAATTGCCAGACAGACTGACAGCCATAAACTGGTGTACATAAAGCAATGAAGCCACCTCGAACTTCTTTTAAAAAAAAAAAAAAAAACATTTTAAGGAATATAATGGTAAAATATAGTGGCAGCTAGAAAGAGAAACTGAGTGGGCTGTTAGACACAAGAATGGTTTCTAGTGCCTAACTGATAACATGCCCCAAAGGTATAAGTGATAACCTATGCAAGTGCATAGTTTTCCTTTATGATTTAGCTGAAAAGTCCCTTCCCATTGGAAAAGGTCACACGGCCAAACTTAATCTCTGCACTTCAACTAGAAAACGTGCACTTCTGACAGCCACCCACGTGTACTCCGTTTGGGACGGAGACGGCAGCCACAGGGGCTCCGATTGGGTTGGGGTGGGGGGTCTTCTCATGCCTTTCTAGACCCTGCTCTGAACTTGAGCACCTTGTGCTCGAGAGCTGCTTCTCCAGACCCGCTTCTGCCCTGCACTAAGGCAACTCCTGACAACCAAGCACAGCTAGAGCCCGAGGTCACAGCAAATCATGACGCTACCAGGTCCTGCGCCCGAGACATTCACACCACAAAACAAGTCACCTAGCCTAGTTACAGTACCTACTTGCCCACTTATTTATAAATATTTGCCTGTTAAAGTTACTTATCTCAGAAAGATTTTGCAAGACCTATAATTAAGCTCATCACCATTAAGCTAAAAGCAAAACATGATTTTTCTGTATGAAGCTCTTCCACAGGCATACAGATACAATAACTTAAAGGACTCTTTATTTTGCTAGCCATCAATAACAGCTTTATCTCCAAAATGGAAGTTATCAATACACTCTCATAAAATACTCTAAATATTTTTGTACAAAAGAAAATTCACTTAAGCCAAATGTCCACTTCGGTCTGTAGCACTGGCAGGAATCTGAGAGTACATTTAAAGCTTTTGTTTGGTGCACACCACCTCTGGACCTAGGATCATTACATAGTTAAAAGAAAGGATTTGGGAAACTTAAAGTGTGCCTCAAACTACAAGCAGCCCTCCAAACTCAACATGACATTTGTCGTTGGAAAATAAATTTCTTTTCCAATTTTGAGTGTCAAATATTCAAAGTTGTTTCAAAACATTGAGTGCTGTCGGACAAACTCATTTCATAAGCACACCAAGTTTTAGGGACCTAGCATTCAGTTAATGTAAAGAAGGGCCCAAAGTCTACTGATTAAAAAAAAAAAAAATCTGGGATGCCCTTCCTTGTCCTCCCACACCATTTACAAACTGAAATTAAAACTCCAACCATTTCACTGAGCAAAACTAGAGCTTGCTATCCATTTTCATTGACTTTTGCTGCTGTCTCAGCAACTCACTTTTCAAACATATCCCATAGAGGGGGCCTGCTCCTCCCCACTCCCATTTTTAACTGCAATACTGATGTGTTTAAAACTCGAACAGATTCAGCCATCTTATCTGGTTTAAGCTTACCTTTAGTCCTATTAGTGATAATCCATTCCAAACCATGGATTTTAAGTTTCATAAAGCATTTGTTCCTTTCACAATGAATAGTTGTTTCATTGCTACTTTAAGCACTTCAAGCAGAACATTAAGATGCTCTGATGCTAATCACTGGATGCACTGAATAAAGATTTTCCCTGCAAATCATAATCAGTATTGTGAGGTTTTTATATCTAGCAGCGAAAAAAAGAAAAGCAAAGTTACAGAAATATACATTTTGAACAACAAAACTCTTTATTTTACAAAATGTATTTTACCTTTGCAATATTGCCTTTGTAAATGTACTTCATGCTGCAACTACTTACAGTAAAAACATAATTTGCAGCAAATTAAAGGTGCTCAACCAGTTCCAATATTTTGTTTTTAAGGTACAATATTACATAGTTGCACATTTGATTTTCAGATGTGGTCCTTTATTTGCTTTAGTTCGTTGAAATCACAGTGAGAACTTCTCATCAACTGCCTCAGGCCACAGACTGAATGAAGATATTACAAGCACAAGTGTTCTTTACCGCGAAATCTTTTCTTAAGCAAGTGAGCCAAAGGCTAATGTTTCACTTATTCACTTGCTGCTGTATATGCAGGAGGAACTCATAGTATGATAAGGCTGATTCTGTTCTGTCTTCAATCATATTTTGCAGGAAACTTGATTTCAATGGACTGTCATCCCTTCAAAATGAAAACAATTTTTTAATGAAATAAATATTCACCAAAATTTATAGCACAATGCAGTCAAAAAGTTACAGGTCAGTTGTAAGATGCTTCGAAAGCAGCTTAAGGGCAGAGAAAGAGGATCTTGGCTCTTGTGATTTATCCCAACTGATGCTCCTTTGTCAGCATTTACTTTACTTATCTGATGTTCACTATACACTGTTCTATTTGGGATTTTCACAGATCAAGACCAATGGGAGATACTGACAAGTCATATCTGTTGCTAAGTTTCAGGTAGAGCATGCACTATCGCTAAAACTTGTTTGAAGAAAGTGCTGTATTATATATAATATCCAAATATGCATTGTAAGAAGTCCCTGAAGCAGCACACAAGCAATTAAAAAGGAACAGGACGACACTTACTTTACTATATACAGTATAGGAAAGAAGGGTCTCTGCTCTCTCAGCCAAGCGATGAAAGTTGTTGTTCTGATGGATTCTGCAGTTTCAAGTTCTGGGAGATGTGTCTAAAGAGGCAAAAGATATCATTAATACATAAAAGATTCTTTTCCCCCCCCAAGAGGAATAATAGGACACTAAATATGAGCCAAATTCTATACTAATCAGGTATAAAGAAATCTCAGACAGATGAGCTGAAGGACTTTCCCATCAATCTATTGTGCTCCCTATCTCCAAGCATTCTCAGGTTTCTCCCACAGCTCTGAGAAATTTAATCATCATCATCAGCAGCCTCTTAGTGCATTTTCATAGTAAGATCTACATTAAAGTTTTGGCCTGGAGAGAGGTGAAATAATTGACTTTGTTTCCTGAAGCTGGATTTATAATGAACCATAACTGCAAAGTCAATATTTGATTAGTTCTAATAAAGATAATATTCAGTCACTGTGTGACTAGTATATAACAAAGCAAGCACCTACCATATTTTGTGGAACTGAGCCATAGTTTGGAACTCCAAGGACTTGGCTGATAAAGTTCTGCCCACAGTTCTTTCCAATCCACAGGAACATTACCTGAAAGATATCCAGCAACAACAACATTAAATCAATGCAAAACTGTAGCCTTCTATACATTCTGAGTTCTCAAAAAGAGCTTGTCACATAAGTATATATATTTTTGAAAATAAAACTTACAGAGCCAGCATCCATAAGATAAGCACCATCCCTACTCAACTTTTCCACAGACAGCTGCAGAATGGGTGGTTGTGGTATGGTTTTATCATTTATGTTAAGAGCTCCCTAAGAGGGGAAAAAAAGAAAAACCACACAGTTCACACCTTAATGAATTCAGTCAAAAACAGAAGGCTAGAACAGGAGTAGGATACAGTATATTGAATATGAAAACTGAATGACTATCCTTCAACTACATTCAAGTTGTAATTCATTTACATACCCTACACTATTATATCCTTGAATTTTTTTATTTAGAGAGGTGTACTGAGAGCATCAACTTTCTTTGTTGATCACTTCTATAGATAACAAATGTGATGGTCCAAGTTTTGGAAGTTGTGACTTGCAGAATTATTCAGGTTCTTCTACTAACATTCTTACATGAGTCACAAAACTACTTTTACACTTTAATATAAGGAAACTATAGAGGGATAAAAAGGTAAAATGCCACTACTGAAATGTTGTCTTTAATTGCACATGATTCATCGTGCAAGTCAGTGACAGAGCAAGAGCATAACAAGGTTTAAAAAAAAAAAAAAAAGTCCTCATCCACTATCACACCCTCAGTCCAGAATCCATCAGTCCAATCCCAAAGAACACAATGCCAAAGTGCACCAGGTGGAAAGATACAGCCCAGCACTTTTTAGCTGCATAGCTTTAATGTGGAGAACTTTCCTGAGGTTTTTAAACACAAATTTTCATGTCACACCTATTTGTGGAACTGAACACACACAGCCATGCAGTAACACGAAGACTCACCTCATCTGTGAGATTATCCACTCTGTACAGGTTGGGATGCGTCATAAGCATGAGGTAAACAAGGGGCTGGTTCTTAACTTGACACATGGTAAAAATGCGTTCATCTAAACGTGCACTTGTCCCAGTTTGGAATGCTTTCTGCAAATAATTGAGTGTTTTGTCAGTTAAAAGAAAGTTTTGAATTGCATTCAAGAAACAATTTTAATTTAACACACCGCCTGTTGTTTATTTCCAATTTACTTATACATCAGAGTGCAGCCATAATTATTATTTCAAAATATAGCGCTTTACCACTGCTATTTCACTTCTCCATAGTTGTCCTTAATATGTTTCACATTGTATTAGCATACAAGTCTCATTACTCCCATTTCTGGTTCTGCAGCCAGGCATGACCTGGGTAAACTACTAATCTTTTCTAGTTACCACTACAGTTGAGATGAAAGCTTTTATAACAAACCTCAAAACCAGTTCTTCATAAAATTTAAAGAACAGATGTTAGAACACTTTACCATTGGCTTCAGTGTGTAGAATCTTACAGGACTTGAAATAATCTGCAAGTCCAAATCCCAAACTTGCTGTGATTAAAATATCCTGAGCTGTAACTGAGATGCCCCAACTCTGCTTGGATCAAACACTTACAGGGTCGTTTATCCTCTCGCTCTTATACAGGCTTCTAAACTAAATAATTCACCACAGCAATATTCTTTAATATGCTCACTATCCCAAGCTGATTTCTTTTGCAGGCAAGAGCAGAAGCCCTTTTCATTACTCTGACACATTTGCTTCATAAAATTCTCCAAGTCCCTTCCTTTTTCACCAAATGACAAGCCCATATAGTGACTGTGCATTTCTGTGTCAACAAAATACATACTATCCGCTCAGGCCTAATACAAATAGATAGGCTTTATTCAACGCTGGCCTTTCAGTTACCAAATTCAGAGGAAGCAGAAAAATTGAGCTGTTATCTCCCAAGAACTCTGCTTATGAAGACAGAACCAGTCTCAACTTTGTGAAAAATCTCAATATCCTAGTAGCAAAAAGCAGGAAGGTTGGGGTTTTTTTGTTGTTGTTGTTTGTTTTTATTAAACAGTCTAAATCAAGCAACTTATCTTTCCACATTTTAGTAAGACTCAGAATTGAGATGATGGATGCTATTCCATACCTCCAAGGAATACTATTTTACTTCTTGCTGACATGTCAAACACGGACAGTCCTCCTGTGTGGCTTGCTTTCATCTCTCACCTGTTTTAAGAGTGCCAGCACATAGAGTGGAAAGAGCCGCAGCGAGCGGGGGGCCATGAGCCCGGGTTGCTGAACGCTCAGGACTGAAGCACGGTAGGCAGACAAGGAGTCTATCACGGCGTTGACCAGGGCATCACGAGCATCACTCAAGCTGGCAGAAACAGATCGGTCCACAGCTAAAAGGAGAGTATGAAGCTTAAATAAGTGACTTTTCTCTCTTTGGTCAGAATACAGGCACGTATGTATTTTTTTTTTTTTTTATCATTTTAAGATGTATGCAAACACATGTTGATAAGATGCTGCAGTACAGAACACGTCAAGAGAGGTTGTTCAAAAAAAAGCTATAGGCCCAGTTTGCTATATTAGCCACCGAAAGTGTGGTGATGTACAAGATGAAGGTCATAAATCAAGCTGACAACATACAGTTAGGCTAATTTCTTGCCTTAAGTAAGGTAAGAATCGAAGAGCCCTGGAGTTCACAACCGAAGCTCTCTGTGATGACAGAATTGCTCCTTCTGCTTCCCAGAGACCAACTACTCAAAGCTTTGGGCATGCACGTGTAAAACCCTTCAACAACGAGCTCTTATCCTGCTTACCCATATTGGCCAACAGCCCAGTGATAGCCTGCACATCTGCCCCCGAGTAGACATCACTCAGCGTTGCTACGACGGGCAGGCACATGGTGTGGACACGGATTCTCCTTTCGCCTGCAAGAGAAGAAAATGGTCTTGTCAAACCCTACTTGCTTTTTATGAAGTGATACAGGGAACACTGCTGCATACTTCACTTCTGCAATGCCTAAGTATTGGAAGCACTTAAGGAACTTAATTAGCAAAGCAGTTAATCTGCGTTTGACTAAACAAGCAAAAAAAAAAATTGAAATTTAATCTGATTTCATCAAACAAGTGGTGAACCAGAACGCTGCCAGTAGCTGTTAATGATTTAGTTTTTGGTTTTTAGTTAAACCTACTCATTTGCAGACCAGAGTAAGGTTCCCAAGAAACATATGGGTTGGGAAGAAGCAATAACATCAACTACACGCAGTAAAACATCACAGATCTCATCTTGACATTACACAGAAAATATTACTGTAGTTATAACTGAACTGCAGTTTGTGAAGAGAACACTCATAGAAATTCCACACCATTATTTTAGCTAACACTGCTTACACATCTTACCTTTGCTGGATGTATACAGCAGGGCTGACTGAAAAGACACTACTTGCATGTCAGTAAGACTCTCTTCTACGGCCATTTGCACAGCATATCCTGCATCGGGGTTTACATTAGGCAAGGACAACAAGTCTGTAGATCGCACAAAGAAGTTCCCATGGAAGGTATGAATGGAAAGACCTACAGGATAAAAATATATATATTTTTATTATTATTCTAGTCAGATGGGAACTACAAACACCATTTACACTGCATTCACTGTGCAGTGCATCAGAATATTAAGATTCTTCTCAATGAAATAAAGCATCTTCAAGGAAAGATAAATATCCCAAAACCCAACTAATCTATAGGATCCACAAAGCCTAGCAAAGAACAGGAATTCAAAAGCCAAATCAATGCAGAGTAATAGAAGTCTCTAGACTATAAGGAAGTTCCCTATTAAAATAATAGTCCAATAAAATTTGCAGTTTTAACCACTGCTAAATACAGTACCTCTGCTGGTATCCAAGTGGCAAGTATAGTTTAAATAAAAATGGTTTGATTCCTCCTACTGATTTTTGCCTAATACGTATCTTTTAAACATTCAAGCATACGTAAAGCCAAAATACCACTGAAATGTTTCCAAATAACAAGAAAAAGGAAGTGTTCAAACCTTTGGTGCATCTTATCCTCATGACAGCCTCAAAACCAATCTTTCTGGTCAAATATCGTTTCAGCTCCTTCTGTAATTTCTCCACCTGGACAGGGTTGTGTTTATGATGATATGACTGGTAGTAATAGACACTGCCTGCAGAATACCTTGATATACAGCCTGAAACAGAAACAACATGCAGTGGCAGAGGGCAGACAGTGGCTGCTGTGGTCTTTAAATATGTCGGTTTTATCAGCCGAACCTAATATTCCCTCTAAACTCTTCACACCTGCAAATACCTCTGTTACATAGTTATAGGCCTGTCTACAAAAACATAGATGTTTCACACCCGATAAGCTACAAAAATATTGTACATAGAACTGTATTACATCTATTTTTTTCTGTTAGTCTGAAGAAGGTATAGGTGTTGTGCCAATGCCATTCAAAAGGTTACTTAAATGGAGAGAGAAACAATTAAAATACTATTGAAGATTACTGTAAAGATAGCCACACTGATGGTTAAAAGGCAGAAGAGTATTTCCAGAAGCTTATACCATGGTCACAAGGATTTCCTGACTCACAGAATAAGGAAAAATGTGAAAATAGTTATGCTAAATCAGGAAATACTTAAAAGATTACATTCTGTTCACAGTGTGTCTGCTCACCAAGGATGATTTCACAACTTGGCATACTACATTTATTCAAATCAGGTTCCTGTGTTCTGTGCATTTGTCAAATATGTAAAAGCTATGAACTACAAGAGCTTTATAGAACTTACCTAAAGAAGCCAAGTCAGAATACTGCCCACTAAGAAGAAATAAATCCACTGCAACCTGCTGCCCTGAGCAGTCCAAGGCTAATTTCTTGTAAAAATCAGTCGATGGTGTCAGATGTATGTCCTGTTAATATAATGGAGAGGCAGTTCAAAACAGATTGAAACATTTACTGTCCATCTTCAGGGACATTAATAAGTGATTCAGCCACACAATTTCAGTGATAACATCTTCCAAAAAATCATTATTCTTAGCTTATAGTGTTTGTTTTTCTTCAATTTTTCTGCTGTATAACAAAGGATCATTAGCTCAACAAGATAACCTCTAAATGTACTTAAAAGAGGCAATTCCTGAGCCACATACATACGTCTAGAACAGGGTACTCGGTTCTCTTAAAACTTTTTCCTTTCTAACCTTTGCAGTTGATCTTTGGTTTGGCTCTTCCCGTGATTTTAGTGCTCCCATTCCCAGAGATGGAAGCTGGGTCTGGAAGACAGAGATTCTACCACCAGTTGGAGACATTAGTTTAAAAGCAGCCTGTAATGCAGGCCCAAGAGCACTCTGCGTTTCCAGGGACTTGGTAAACATCTGTGGCAGGGTCTTCAGGAGATCTTGAATTAGCTACAATCAAAAACACAATGTTGAGTCAAATCAGAAGTCCCCCTCTTTACAGAGCTGATTGTTAAACATACAAATAGATGTATTAGTACTTCTAATAATAAAGCAGAAAATAAAAAGCCCTTGCTAAAGTCAATAACTACCAACCTGAAACAGAAGAGTGGTCTAAAGTCAAATAATATAAAAGACTATTTCCACTGCAAACTGGGTATTTAAACCACAAATATTAAAGACCATTAAGTCATCCACAATTTATCTACTATATTATATGAATATCATATGTTATGAAGACAGTTCTTACCTCTTTGTTTTCATTTAAATTTACTAGCAAGTTTTCTGGCATTGGTATAAATACATCTGGAAAAACAAAAATATGTTTAAATTATCTTTTAAAAAATCATCACATCAGACTTTCCCCAATTTTATTTGGGGAAAGCCACCCCTATTGAAGAGGTACACAAACAATGTAAAAATCCCTTCAAAACAGATTATATGAAGTGGTTGTCCCTTTCTTCCTCCTCATTCCAACCATGGCTGTGGTTACAAAACTATTTTGGAATATCAAAATGATAATAAAGTATATAAAAAAAAGAGATAGGGAAGATCTTCCCAAATTCATTCTACCTTGGCCCAATATTACAGAGTAAAAGGTGACCTGAAACAAGTGACAGAAGAACAAGCAATTTACTGAATGTCAGTACTTCAATTGAATTGACATTATAAAGAAGTCTAGATAATTGCATAAGTTAAAGTCAGGAAAGCTGACTTCACATTTCAAGTCACAAGTGTTACATCTATGAAAGTTTGGGTTTATTTATTTATTTTTTCAAAGCCTTCCTCAGCTCACAGTGGCTTTATGAAAGATGCCAGATGTAGGCTACACCTAAAGCCATTAGCAGTAGGACTAGTGATGTGATCAACAAACTCCCAGTATATATTTTTAAATGGTGTCAAAATCAGTAGTTGCTAATAGATGCTAATCACAGAGGTTATTTCTGCATACCTTCAATATCTGACACTATAAGCATCTGCGGCTGCGAGAGACCTTCCTGAAGACTGTAGAAATGGATTGTGCTGTCAAATGTTATGAAGCCTATTTTTGTTCTAGTGTTCCCAGGAAGCCTAAAAATCAGACATATGGTGTTCAGCGAGATGAAATTTTATTTCTGCAGACTTTTTCCTAAGCAAAAAAAATCTACTGCACCTGTCCAAGTTTCTTAGCATGTAGCTAGCTTAACAGTTATATTTTTTGCAATGGCTTGACTAAGTTATTTTAAAGAGAGAAAAAAAAAATAGAGCTCATATTAGAATTACCTAGCAGAAGTGAAAAAAATCTTTCTCCAAAGGGTAAGAATATAATATTTAGAAAGAATAAATAATAATATTTAGAAAGAATAAAATGTCCCCAGACCAGCAACAGATGTTTGCAATTTTTAAGTTTTTTCCTTTGTAATAAGATCCTTATCCTACAACATGACTCTGTAGAGAAAATTTAGCCAGAAATATAGTATTGCAAGGCAGCTATATAAAGTTCTGAAGAAAATAGACGCTCCAGTGAAAAATGTTTCATACTGCTTAGTACTGGACAGCTAAGACTTAACTACTAGTCCCATGCAGAAGTCCAGTGTAACACCTTCTTCAGAAAGGAGTGAGGGATGTGAGAATCCCACAGCAAGAATTTGCAATAACTTTAAAAAAAAATCAAGTAGAAAGTTAGACATGGCTTTACTGGATATAGACCTGTCAAGAATAACACAACTCCAAAGTAAAAAAAAGAAATCTACAACAGATCAAGCATTTATACTTTCAGTTACCTATGTAATTTTATACAAAATAAATGCCAAGTATTTACTGAAAGGAACACGTCTAAATTTCATCTTTTTAAAAAATCCAGGTCAAAAGACTTCATAAATATGATTTTTTTTTTTTTCAGGTACTCGGAAGTCTGGCAGAAAAGATCCAGATTGGAATATTTGACTTAAAATTAACATTTCTCGGTGCAGCTGTGATGGGAAAAAGACTGCAACTGAAGGCCATGTTTCTAGGTAATACTGGTCATCGACAGTTTTCATTACGGAAATTTTTCTTCTAGAAAGCAGGCAGTGCCCCATTAATATCTAACATGAGCTTCCTATTCCTGAAGGATAAGGAAAGCAGAGGAGGTATTAGGAAAAAATACTTACAAGTCAAGATTGTCTAGCAAGGTCTTGCAAACTGTATTCAAGTATCCTGTCTCTATTGCATTATGCGAGACATCAAACACAAAGAGGTACACTGGTGGCTGAGGTGGACGTAGCTGAGAAAGGAAATGATTAATATTATTTTCAAAGCAACATTTACTAGATTTGGTTTATTCTTTCCACAAGATTAAACTGTGTTAGTTAGAACTATATGCAAATCACAGATAGGTTAAAACTTCTTAACGTGTCTGTCTCTTATCAGATAATTCTAGAATTGTGACTTGCTTCCCAAAGACCTAATAAAATCTATATATTCCAAGTATGGAAAGACTTTGAAGTTATATCAGTTTAGAAATGAAAAAAAATCTCATCTAAAATTCTTCCCAAGGCTTCTCAGATATACTCCTTGCGGCAGCAACTGTTCTAAGCATGCTGGAAAGCACCCTCAATAACACTTCCTTTTTTCCCCCCTGACTTGCCTCCAGAAATAGAACAAAATAAGAGTGATAAAGAGCAAGTAAAACCTTACCATGTATTCAGACGGAGCCATGAACTCAATAGTAGCATTCTGAACTTCAGGTCTTTTATGAGGTTCTCCATAAGCTCTTGTCACAGGATTATACATGAATTCCTCAGGAACTATGTAGATAAGTGTAGATAAGGATTACTACTTCACAGCAGCATTGGCTGTGCTACATTTTGAAGCAAATGCATCAGCTGTTTGTTGTCTGTTGAACAATATTTCTTACAGAACAGCATCAGGTAGGGCAGCTGCTTCGTACCTAGCAGACTTCAGACTCACTATGAGTGATTAGGGACCACTGCCTCCATGGGAACTATTTCATACATAACAGCCCCAGCATGACTGACCATCTCTAACATCATCACAGTATAAAAGGCCAAGGTCAAAAAGGTTCCCCTTAACACACCAATTTAAGTCATTAAGTACTTTTAAGCTTACCATCGTTCACTCTATAGCACAAATTGCATTTCCATCTCCTTTGGTCTAGGAAGCTGACAAAAGGGTTAATGTATGTCCGGCAGGAACGGCATCTCACTATAGTGCTTGAAGTGACCACTGGCAATTGCTGGAAAAGAAGTTTCCAGTTTAAAAATGTAAACTCAGGATAATTATTTAACTAGGATAACACTATTTACACTATGCTTCCTGGTCACCTAGTGACAGCATGCTTGTTTAGAAGGAAGCATTAATGCAGATTTATTTCTGCATCCACATGGCATCTTTACAATTAAAAGATCAGAGCTGAGCTCTGACCTATTTGGCCTCATATATTTCTTTTTCAAGCCAGTTAATTTTGTATTTAAGACAGATCCCTACTTCCAATTCTGCACGACAACAGACTAATCCTCCCCTGCCCCCAGCATACTTCAGCATTTGAAGTTTTCAATAGTTTGCCATACCGACAAGTCTTTGAAAGGATGAAGCAGGAGTCCCAAGGGAAGTTTGGCTTTATTCAGTAAGGCCTGAGTTTGAGGAATGTTAGTCAGGGTGCAGCGGAACAACCTGCAGGACAAAGGGTTATTTTCAGAGGCTTTCAGGTAATAAAACGGTGATTTCAGTAGTATCCAGCATCCTTTCTATTTTTCCAGCTGGTGACAGCAGATTTCCATTTCCAGATAAAATATCTTCTCCAAATCTGTCAGATCACTGATTCAGTCCAAACATTTCCCACATGACATATGTGAGTTATGCTACTTTATATCCAGGATGTTCATGCAAATTTGAGTGTCACTTTAGCCAGTTAAGTCAAAATTAAGCCTAAAAGCGCTCAAAAATATATCAAATCTTTATACGCTAACTTTTGTCTTGGAAAACCATTTTGAGCTGGCCCTTTGTGCCAGTTTGAACCTCTGAAGTTCACAAAGTTGTTTTAAAGTTACCAGGAAATCAAATTCTAAACAATTCTCCAGCCAGCTTGCTCTTGCAAGGCAGTTACAAATAGGTACAACACACAAAATATTTTTCCTTGTTTTTCCAGGTGTTCTATACAGACACAGAATTTTCGTGTATACTGGGAGAGATTTAGAAAAAACACTCAGCAGCTAAGAACCCTAACAGGATGATTATGAGATCCTTTTAGAACAGAAGACAGAGTTGCTTGAAACCACAGGTCTTAACGTAAACTGAAATTATCAGATAATTTAACAGTACCTAAAGGAATAACAGCAGCAGCTCAGCTACCTGCCTCAGTCTTGGCTCCAGAGAAGGAGTCATTACTGAGAGAACTTCTACTGACAGTTCTGTAAGTAGCCATAAGGCGCTTAACTGATAGAATTACCTAATTAACCCTCTAAAACGCTATTTTTAGTGGGTTTTTCTTTTGATAAAAAGCAGCAGCAAGTGGAGACAAATGCTTTCAAAAGATTTGCAGTAGAATACAGATGGTTAATTAATCTTATGGTACACAAGTAACTGTCACATTCTGACAATCGCTTAATGTCTTAAAATATTTCCTGGAAGATTTTTTCTCAAGAGTACATATGAAGCTTGCTGTCTCCCCTCTAAAGCAAGGAGGAAGCTAGCCCCACCAAATAAAACCAACAACAACAACACCCACAGCTATAGATTTTTAATATCACAAAAATATGCTTTCTGCTGAGTCTCCTCATTTCAAAATTTAAAATATTTACAGTACTAACCATCTTTATTTTAAGAGAGTGAAATCAGTATGCAAAGTTTTCTACTCCAAAGAGTACTTCAAAGTCTTCTACAAAATTAAGGAAGTGTTTTGTGAAGAATTATGTTTATGACAAGGAATCTATACTTTTGGGTGTTCCCCCTGCCATGAATTATAACAAATGAATAGTCTTACTCAGGATTGCAATTCAGCTTCTGGATGTCTTCATGCAAGTTTGGGACAGGAGCCTGCAAGATGGTCGTAGGAAGAATATTTCTTTCTTGAAGAAGATTCACAGGTCTTAATCCTTCTTGCTGCAGACTCAGGGTGCCCATAGATGCAGTTAAGTGATTAGGGCCTAAAGGAGGCTAAATCAAATTTTCAGAAGTTAATATAGCTTTGGATGAAATCCACAGTTCATTTAAAAAAGCAAGCAGATATTTTCCCTTTTTTGGTATTAATTGTTATTGTATTATAATAGCATATTTATAAATACTTCTTGCTATATAAACTCGGACTTAGGCTTGCAGTATAATGGAGGTAAACATTAGCATATATTTTCTCTAAGACCCTTCAAATACAAATATGCTTCTCAGTTTGCCTTGGAAGTTCAGGAAAAAAAAAAAAAGAAAAGAAACGAAAAACATTTCAGCTAACAACAACAGTAACCTGAGGAAAGAAAAATGTGTTCAAAGCAGCTGGAAGTTTTTAGAACAGAAATATTCTACAGAGAGAATATTTCAGAAGGAGCTGGTGAAAAGCCTTTCCAAACTGTTATCAAAGTGATAATGAAAGCATTAACTTCTGGTCCCATGTGTGGATCTTAAACAAATGAGGCACCAAGCAGCAAACCCTAGAAGCCTGATGCACAGGTTTCCACAGCTTTCTTTAGCCAAGGGCAGCAGCTTGCGTTCGGAGGCAGCTGTGAGGTACTGGAGTAGTAAGACAAAACCAGAAAGTCTTTACCTGGTGGAAAGGTTTTGATCCATCTGGATATTGCAGAGCAGGTGCTTGCAAACCTGGTGCTCCAGGTGGAGAAGTATTTTGGTAGCCTGGTGGCAAGTTTGGATACGAATATCCGACATTTCTACTCATGTTAACATTTGGGGTGGCAGCAGATGGATGTGTGGTTGCTAGAGGTAGAGAAGACATATTTCAAATAAATTCCTGAGGAACTGCAGCTTGATCAATGCTGCTGACATAGTGGGAGAAGCTTTTTATTATTAAAGCGTAAACAATTAACAAGTGGTATCAATTTTGCAAAAATCTTGATAATGTTTCAAATTCTACATTCATTTTCCTTTCAAGACATAAAGCAAACAGACTATGTACATTTGTATGTAAATATTTAAACCTGTATCTTTCCCAAAACTGTTAAAAAAGGTATGTAAAAATTATTTAATCCCGAACCCTTACCCATGAGGCCACCACCTTCTATTGCATCATAGCTGTTTTGGACCATAGACCCATCACTGGCAGTGGATGCAGCATCACCTATAAAGGAGGGAGCCCCAGTTAAACTTTTCCCAAGTCAGAAAGAAGGCATAATAAGGCAAATAAGAAGCAATTTGACTTTCTAAGTGAATATGAGGTTATCACGGTTTAGATTTTCTTTAGTTTCAGCCCTGGGACAAAGCTGGGTTAAATATACATCTTAGTATAAATCTCATACATGGTCTCTCTACTAAAGTAACCTCCCTCTCCCCCCCCACATAGGACATTCATAATGCTCCCACATGTCCTATATTTCTGGTTAATTAAACTGTTAAGTTACTTTAAACCTCAGGATTTTTCATAGATTCCAAGTTAATATGCATTAAGGTGTCAGATACTGTTCATCTATAGGGTAGCTGTGGTTTTCAAAGTACTTTCAAATTTAGGTACTGAATTCACAGAATAAATTTTTCACTGACAGCACATGGTAACATCAGGCTTTTCACCTGCACTCAGTGCTCTTTGCAGCTGAAGCAGAAGTTCCAGTACAGTCACAAATCAATCAAGATACAAGTTCCAGCTGAGATAACAAAAACCTTGGAATTGAGAAGGCAGTCCCAAAGTTCACCTTTTGTTAATCTTGCTATGTCTTAATAGACAAGAACAAATACTTATCGCTAAGGAAAAAATATGTACTCTATTATATATTATCATTAAAACCTCCAAACATGGCTCAAATGAACTTATTGCCACACTCTACACTGAATGCAGCTGGTAGGAAGCAGCCAACCCACCTCGCAGACTAAACATTTCTTGTTCTCCAGGGGCCTGGAGATGTTGCACTTGTTCTATCACGAAGAAACCATTTTCTAGGCAGTTCCTATTGCCTTTCATATGTTCAAAACTAAGCTAAACTATTATTGCATTCACACCATGACTACACACAAGGAACTTGACCCTCTGCAGGCAATGAACCTTACTAACTACCTTCAGAAAATGCCCAGGCCCAAGATGCAAGTTTTAATGCAAAGAAAATTTCTCAGTGCCATTTCAGAACAATGAGAAAGAAGAGACCACTGGAGACATGGACGTGTTGTGCTCAGGTTCAGCAGAAACAGCAAAGATGTTCCTTACCTTCTCTACTTGCAGCTGAATTTAGCAGAGCCTGTGGCACAGAGCTATTAGGTGGTGCTGCTGCTGGCAGCGTTGATGGCCTGATCAAAGGAGGACCAGAAACCGGAGGGGGTCCGAGAGGCGGCCTTGGAGGGTGGACTGGAGGTAAGGGCTGAGTCACTGGCCGAGGGGCAGATGCTGTGAAAAGATTCATTTTTGGAATGAGTTTAACCAAACTGAAATGGTCACAAAACCTTTTTAAACAAGGGACACAGACTAAACTGTAAATATTTCTCATATTCCATGTGATAAACAGTCTGAGATACAGTGCAAAAGGTTTACAACTTCAGGGTGTTTCTGACGTATTCCCAGCACACTAGGTCCTATAGCTGTTATCCATGACCTCCTGCAGTTGTGTGGTGACCATTGGGAAGAACTGAGAGGCACAAGGCAACCTGATTTCAAATACACAGTCTGGACTTCATAAAATGATAATACAGTTCACTATACTGTCCAGTGTGGGTCTGTAAGAGCCGAAACAGATTTCTCCTGACAGAATTCATCCTACATTTTCAAAACTTGACACAAAATAACAACACACAGATTCTGTAGCTACTTAAACTACACAGGAAAAAAAAAAAAAAGACTTCATATGTGAAAACCACTGGCAAAAAGTAGTTTGGATAAACCTATTAGCAAGTGTGAGGTGCTTATAAATTAAATAAAAAACATAGGAAGTTTATCACTTTAATTTGAAGTTATAACTTGTTACTTTTTGCAGAAAGCCCTGCAAACGAGGAAAAAAAAAAAAAAGTTACCGTTTCTCCTCTAGGATCTTCTCAAGCTGAGACATTTAGAAACCCTATTGCTTTTCTCCACCTGGAATAATGCCAAATCCCTGATGTACCTTTGCCCCTAGTGAAATTATCTGATTGATCTCAATGTTGGATAGTGCAAAGCAAATTAGCAATTGCTATGTGCAAGCAACATCACTACAGAACTTGGAAGAGATCCTGTTTCTCTGAGAAGCTGTTCAGAGTTAGCCATGCAGGAAAACATTTCCAAATACAAAACAAGCTTGACCAGCAAAATAAACTATATTGATTTTATCGATGATTAAAAAAAAAAAAAAAAAGAAAAGGAAAGGAAAGAAATTGCTGCAACTCACTGTTGCATGGATATAAGAACTTCCCTGTTTCAATCACTCTTACTCCCTATACCACTTAATGAAATTTGCTATGCTTATTTGAATAAGCTTAGCATTCCTTATTTGAATAAGCTGTTTGAAAAAGTTCCATTAATGAGTTTAAGACAGTTTGAAAATCATAACATTACCAGCTGAAAATATATCAAGAAATCAACATCAAGATAGATGTCCAATATCAGGTCCAAATCATTTCACGAGAAAAAATACTTGCTTTAACATTTAAAATATTTCTGTATGCAACTATTATTACCATTCTCAGAAGGAAAGAGTCAGAAAAACCCTGTGACAGCAACTAACTGTTTGGTAAAGAGAAACTGGAGAACAAGTTTGTTATCACAATATTCACAGGCTACAGAAAAGCGCTGTTTGTTGTCAGAGCTTTTAGCCATTGCTTACACCAGCACAAAAGAGAACATAGACTATAGAGGTGATAATTCTGTGCATTTCACACTTTGAGAATACTTTCTAAAAGAATATACACACCCAGGTTCCCAAAAAACAAGTCACCATTAGGGAACTATCTGCTTCAGCCACCAACACCAACTCAAATGCCTGAGCTGCACACAAAATCTTCATTTCAAACCCAAAGAGGTCACCCCCAGTGTATGTGATGTGCATTTTTTTTTTTTTTAGAATATCTGTTTTGACAATCCAGTTCCACACACAAATAGCTGCTGCAGAGTAAATCCTATATAATCTTTTTAAACCAGAAACAGAGAAGGGTCATTAGGAGTCAGTTTAAGAAGAAAACATTACGGAAGAGTCACTGTTACCTGGCTTCATATAGCTGTTCTGAAGCGGGGGGCCTCCCGGAGAGGCAGCAAATTGGTAACTCCCTGGAGGATTCGTGTTTCCCGGCAAGGAGGACGGTGGCTGGGTTGGTGCTGTCCCCGCCACGTGAGCCACATGGCTCGTTGGGGACCCGGCGGGATGACTGGCAGGAGCCTGGCCATAGGGCCAGCTGGAGAGCCCCGGGGGGCCAGCTCCAAAGCTGCCGGCCGAGGACCCGGCGGCCGAGTTTGGCGGGACAGGAGGCAGCACTTGTGCAGCAGAACCCACTTGTTGCACTGGTGACCCTGACGGAGGTGCCACTCGGCTGAGAATCTGTCCAGGTCCTTGGTAATTATTTAATTGAGAGGCAATCTGAGAGCTACCATAGTTAAACTGTCCAGAAGATTGATGTGGAGGAACCTTGGCTGGCATCTGATGCGAATACGATCCTGGAGCTGAAGGGCTGTACCCCTGGCCATCCGACGAATGCATCAGCTGGTTCGGAACAGGGCCTGGAAGATAAAAACCTTTAAAACGTCAGCGTTGTATGAGACTTATTTTCAGAAGAGATGTTCCTGAGAATCCTTTCCCTAGGGTTTTATTGGCCTCTAAAGTCATGGGCTTTTTTTCTTTTAACTAATCCAGGTGCAAGTGACTCCACATGAATTCCATAGTATTTTGCTATCACCACTTAGATCTTTGTTCACTTTCCTTTTCTTTTTTTTTTTTTTTTTTTTTTTTTTTTTTTTTTAAAGCATTGCCTTGTATAACACTACAACTCATGAAGCATTTCAGTGTTTGAACATAATCCATGATCCTACACAAGAATTTCATTATTTCTATCCCCAGAAACATGGAAGTAAGTTAACCAGAGACCAGTGCCCTCCTACAGGCAGTAGTACAAAGTGGCAAACTGAAAGCAAAAGAATTTCTATGTAACAATTTGGTTTCACAGAGGATTGACAATAACTTAAACTTTAAGGGAAAGACACAAACAGCTAATATCAGTATAGGTCACCATGTTATTTCTCAAGTGACAAAATTAATCCATGAAACTTTCTGCTAGTTAATTTTAGTACAAGAACTATTCATAAATATGCTACTCATGTAAAGCCCGTTGGCCAGGAAAATGGAATGTAGGATAAAATATCAAGATAATTCACAAATTGGGAAGAAAAATATTGATAGCAAGACAATTTTTAATCTGAAATCCTACCGAATGAGCAAATATACTAAATAACATATGACATTGATAATCACGATTGCTTAAAGATCATTAAAACACTTTCTGAAGTTCTATCATTTCTGTTTATTTTAGCCAGTTGCCACACGGTTTTGCCTTTTTTTTTTTAATCTCTAAATGCAGCTTGAACGTTGCAGACATTTCACATATGGATTTAAGTGTAAGAAAGTAAAGATGATCCTCTTTTTGGTTTAGGCTTAAGATTCTGCTCTTTACAGCTTTGTACTACTTTCCCAGATTTCCAGAATTAGTTACATGTTTGGACTTTTTTATTTTATTTTTTGAGTCTATAAAAAAAAGCAGAACTTAGTTTTCATACCAGAAGCCCTTGCAGGATTCCATACTATGTTAAATTTAAAAATAAAGATTACCATATATGCCTGTGTACGTATTTCAATTTCCAGTACTGAAAATTGCTGCCACCAGAAGTCACATTTCATTTAACATTTAAATAAAAGTGGCTGTTTTTCCAAGCTACCGAGCTACCGTGGCTGTTTTACCAAGCTTTTCAAAAGGTGAGAAAGGTAACATTGCCAAGTTAGTACAACTCTTGTTTTACTATCATAAATGCCCGAGTTTAGTTAACTACAAAACACATAAAAATCTAGTTAAGATGCACAGGGCTGCTGTCATCCAGCCCATCGTTTCCTGGGTAGGTTTGTTCCCATTTGCAGCCAGCTGCTGCCCCACAGAATATCCTATGTATCAACGCCAAGTGCTAAGCCAAGGTACTACTAGTGATCTTTGTTATTTGCCTCTTATTTGTGCACAAAAAGTAAATATCAAACTGTTCTCTACATATTAATCACAATTAGCAATCCACATTTCAGTTATGATACCCAGTTATACTCCCTGTCCTTACAATGCTGGTCATCAGTCTTAGTAATACATAATATCCTTAAATCCATAATGGCTAAACAGAAAGCTTGCAAAGACAAAAATTGTAACAACTCCTCAACTTGAAAAGCTATCCTGCGGCACACAGCAAGATTTTGCAATAGATTTTGTAAACAGATGGATAAATTTAACTTGCTAACTCTAATATAACTGAGACCTATGCGATGAGATGCATTCCAACTGCATTGCCATATATATTGGCACACTAACACTAAAATAAATTGTATACAAGATATTTAAAAATACTAATTATTTTCATAACTTTATTATTCACCTTAGGGCACAATACTCCAGCCACAGCAGAAATGGGAGTATTTTGACTGCTCTTTTAAACACCAATTTCCCTGAAGATTGAGGGTAAGGCAACGAAAGGGAGGTAAAGCCTGAAAATGAATGATCCAGTACCTTCTATGGCATAAACTCAAATCTAACTCAACACAGCATAATATTCCAAATCTCAGCTCTCCTTTTGCTTTCTGAAGTCTGAAGCACTACAGAAAGCTGCAGTAGCTCCTGCTCAGTTGCTGTTTTCCAGACATGCCTGCATGGATCTGCCAACAAAACCAAAGCAGCAGCACCGAGGGGTGCAGCCCCCTCCAGCCTCCTTGGCAGTTCCACAAAGACTTCTCAGGACCTGCTGCGTCACTGGTGGCAGCTGCTAGTCCTGACCCAACCTCTTGGCTGAGGCCTGATGGAATCATATAGGCTCTCCAGCTTCCTCCATACGCTGCTTGTTTCCTGCTCTGCAAAGCCCAGGAACCAACAAGGAACCTGCGACGGCTGAAGATCATCTGACTGCAAAGCAGCTAAGGCTCAGCATGCCACAGAGCTGAGTTAGCAACGCCAGAAGCAGAAACAGAAGAAACACAAGAAAAATCTGTTGCACAATGAAGGAAATTTATAACATTTATATAGGAACATAAGGTCTTCCAATGTGTCTAAGAGATCAGGAATTGTATCAGAATATATAAGTGTTGCTCGCTGACTTTATAGAGGGTCAAAATATGAGCATGCAAAGCTGGATTCAAGATCTATTCCCTGATACACAGAATTTCAGTACGATCCTCTCCAAGGCAAATATTTTGCGTGCTGCATTCACCAGCTGCAACCTCCTTAACCTTCAGGGAGATACAAGAAGAAATAACTTAAAAAGCTGAATTCTAACTGAACTACCAGTTCAGCCAAGCTTGAGCCCTCATTTTCCAAGCACGTGAAGAACCGACCAAAGGCAAACATTCCTAGAGCATCTCCTGACCTCGGAGTGGGGTTCCAAGACATCACATGAGCCCACCAAAACAATTCCAGAAGATGCATTTACACTTAAAGAATGCTCATCAACTTAATGCTGCTTCTTCATGTTTGCACCTCAAATCTATCAATTGAAAAGCAAATTAGCATCAATATTCTGTATTCATTTAAATGCAGACTACCACTGAAAGAAAAAAAAAGAAGCAGAGGAGGGTTGTTGCCCATCAGCTCAATGCTCAGAACTAAAAATGTACAGGTCAACATATAGTGCTGCTATAATGATTTACTGCCTTTGCTGGACACATGAGCTCAGGAAGCTACCTGCAAAAATAAACTGAACAAATTTTAAGAAAAAGAGGCGACAGAAGTTATATTCTGTGGACAGCTTTCTTAGCAGATGCACCACTGTACTGTAACAATACTCTGAAAGTGTGTTCCTGACTGTTTTTAGCACATATTATTTTTACTATAAAAGTCAAGGGTCACATCACCTTCTCGACATGTTCCAAACAATACTAAGAACAGTCCTCACTTGAATAATCTAATTTATTCAAAGGCCAGTAACCCAAACCAGAACTCTAACACAGCGTAACAACTGCTTTAACTTTATTACCTGTTGTTTGCATAACTCTAAGTTTCAGTTCTTTATTTTATACACCTGACAGATTCAACAGATTTCCAGTATGTGATTATTCCAGGCTGTATCAAAAACAGCAAATATAAAACAATGCCACTATGCAAACCAGCCCACTTTGATACTTCATTAGCTGATATTTGCTCTTTATTTTGTGCCTCTCTTGAACCATAAACTTATCAGAATAGAGGCTCTCAGGCGCTATTTTATACACTTCCCACATGGCTGCAACTGTGCAGTTATTTGTAAAATGTCATTTTGTAGATGACTTTGAGGAATAGCAATAAGCTGCCTCCAAAGGAGAAGGGCAAAGAGAAGCTAAACTATTTAATTACTCATGTCTAAAGCAGAGAGTTCAAAAGATCTCCTTATAACTGAACTGTTTATGATGCAGACTAACCACTGAAACAGAGAAGCAATTAAGGAACGAAGTACTGAGGATACTCTATGTATACATGAAATCAGGAAATATTCCCCACAGCATCAATTTTCAAAACAAAGTGTGATAGGGAGGCAAAGCTCTTCTTGCATCATTTTCTTCCCAGCTCAAGAGGCCAAGCTAGTGAATGACCCAATTTTCAATACTTGCTTTTTTTTTTTAAACGCAAAATATATTTTGAAGGGAAGAGAGTCGAGGCTCTCCCAGATGACAGCACGCCTGACAAGAGCAAGTTGGTTTTGTGTGATCAACAAGATTTTAAAAGAAAAAAAAAATAATAATAATAATAAAGGAAAGTCTCCAGGAGCTCCTCCCGGCGCGGCCGATCACCCGGGTGCCACATGTACAGGCAGGTTCCAAAGGGCCCGGCCCGGCCGACCGCCGCCGCCGCAGCAGGGTCAAGGGACAGCGTCCGGATCGGTCAGTCTGAGGCAACTCAGTGAACGATTTCTACCCAATTAGCACAACCCTCAGCTTTTTCTGAAAGCTGTTTTTGTCAGCTGAGAGTTATTTCAAAAATACCTTCTCAAGTGCTTTGGCATTAAGAGGTCAACAGCAAAACCAGGGAAAGGGTTACTTTACCTAACGAATAGCTGTATATATTTTTCCCATAACACGGCTTAACAGGGTAGCAAGCTTCCTATTTGGGGCAGGTCCCAAAAAATCTCATTTTGGGAGCACGTAGGCACTGCCCCCACAGGGAGCCACGTCCTCGGGGACATGTATACGTGTATAAAGATATATATACGTGTGTGCATATATATGTATATACATAGGGTAACAAGGTTTCTGATTCCCAGTGCTCAATATATGCGTTTTTCTTTAATTTAAGGTCCATTCTCCCCTCAGACAGCGGTGAGGGCCCCGAAGCCCCGCGACCCACTCGAAGCTCCTCCATACCGCTGACTCCCCTGCCCTTCTAACTGAAGAACTCATTAAAAAGCTAATTAACGCCCGAGAGAGAGAGAAAACACCCATCACGGTACCTACCGCCCACGAAAAAAAAAAAAAAAAAAAAAAAAAGAAAATATATATAGAGAGAAAGCCAATAAAAAAATAAACTTAAAGAGCGCTTCCCGGCGCCATGAGGGGCCTCGCAGGCGGCCGGGCAGGGGGAAGGACCCAGGGGAGCCCCAGGGCCCTTTATCGCCCCCGATCCCCTAAGTCCCCTCAGCCCCCACCCAGCGCGGGAGCCACCTCAGCGCCCCCCCCGCCCCGGTGCCCCCTGAGCGCCGCCCCCCGGCGCGGCCCTCACCGTTGCTGTAGGGCTGCTGCCCGGCGCCGTTCTGGCCGCGGAAGGCGGCGGGGGCCCGCGCGGGCTGGGCCATGGCGCGGGCTGGGCGGCTGCGGCCCCGGCCGTGGCTGCGGCCCCGGCTCCGGCGCGGAGGGAAGGGAAGGAAGGGGCGGGAGAGGGGGGAGGAACCGCCGCGCAGCGGAACTACCGCGCAGGCCGCGCAGGCGCACTCCGGACACGTGGCACTTCCGGGGCGGGGCGCGCTGCGGCACCGCGCCCCTTAAAGGGCCCTCGAGCAGCTCGCGGACGTTTCGT
This sequence comes from Tinamus guttatus, assembly GCF_059628265.1. Lineage (NCBI taxonomy): Eukaryota > Metazoa > Chordata > Aves > Tinamiformes > Tinamidae > Tinamus > Tinamus guttatus. Next base: position 2,206,688 of record NW_028289244.1, on the reverse strand, counting down.
TTATTTATTTGTTTATTTATTTAGCGAAAGAGAGAGAGGAAAAAAAAATCGTTTCAGGGCAGCGCCGCGTCAGCGCGCGGGGATTGACGTTGCCGCCGCGCGCACCGAGCCGGCTGCGGCTTTGGGGCTAATTCCAGCGGAAACGGCGCTTTGCCGGGGCTGCCAGGCCCGCGCGGGGCGCAAGGAGGCGGGAAGACCCGGAAGGAACCGGGAAGACCCGGGAGGAGGCGGAAGCGGCCGGAGGAAGCCGGAAGCGGCGGGGCGGGGCAGCCGCGGGGCCGAGCGGTGCCGGCGGCAGCGGCGGTGAGTAGGGGGCGGGGGGGGTGGCTGGGCCCTCTCGGTCCTTCATGGCCGTTAACGGCCGCGGGGGCCGCGCTGAAGCGGGGCGCGATGGCGGGGCCGGCCCGGGGCCCGCGAGCGGGGCCGCGGCAGAGCCGCCCACGGGCCCCGGTGGCTACGTGGGGCGGGGGGGGAGGGTGAAGGCTCCCTGGCCGCCGCCTCCTCCTCCTCCTCTTTCTCCTCCCTCCCGTTTTGTGACCGCCGATCTGGGTGAGCTGCTGCCCCCTCCCCCGCGAGCGCCGATTTCGTTTCATTTATTTTTGCGCATTTTGTGAGAGCCCTCTGGGTTTCCCAGGCGTTCAGGTTTCTTAAACTACAGGCCGAACTCCGATTGCATCCGTCTTTTATGATCGCGGGGTAATTTCTTATTTTAGCCTTGTCTCGTGTTTCACTTTGGTGTTCGGGATTTCCGTGAGTGCATTTGTGAGTATTCCTCTTCAGTATTCCTTGTAACTAATCTACAAGCGCTTTATGACTTTCTTCTGTAGCTCAGTATAATATCTCCTCACAATCTGTCAAATTTTGTTCTGAATATTGTAACTTTTTTCTTTCCAAAAATTAGGAATTTTATATTCATGCTCCAAGGTAGTGTATTTTTTTTATGTGATGGAATTGTTGGAATAGGCCCTGCTTTGAGAATACGAGCAGCGTTTTGTAAGCCAGGCTGCCACTGAAGTGCTTGAGTAGTCAGTCGTGCAGGTTGTAGTGCCACCTTCATGGACGAACTGTTTGCTCTGCGGTTCCACATGCACTTGAGATCTATGCTAAATTAAAACAGAGTGTCTCAGAATAGCAAATATGATAGAACTAAATACTGGTAGCAGCTCGGGCATTAATTAATCCTCCTCTGCTATTAGGCTGGTTAGTAACAGAACCACATGGTGATTAATGTTTCTGAAATCTCACAAATGATTTGCTGTCACGCTGATCACAATACTGAAGGAAAACATACGCTGCTCGCACATTTTAAAGTTTTCTCCCTCTCCTTGGCTTTGAAAAGATAACATCAAAATGCAGTTTCCTATCACAGAATAAACTTTAGAAGGCAGATATCCCTTCACTCGCAGAATTAGCCGTGGATTTTGTTTTTGCGTTGTCACTGGTGATATTTCGCAAGGTTAAAATGGTCATGGGTGAAATGATCATTAAAAAGACAAATACAGTCGTAAAAGTAGAATTTAAAAGCTTGTTTGTAGGTTGTTTTTTGAGGGGTGTTTTCAAATATGAAGCTCTGGGTGCCCACGCGGTTAGCTGTGGCTGTGCTGGATGGAGGTTTGTTTTCCAGCTGTTGTTAACAGCACCGCCCAGGCACGGGGCATTTCCACTTATTGCAAGAGGTAGTTTGCTTGATTGCAGGTAGCTTTGGTTCCATTATTATTACATTGTTATGTTATTCAACATAACATAAGGTATTTCTTAAAGCCTGCTGTCTACAGTTTTATAGGTTTTTAGAAATAAGCATTAGACTAACTGATCTGGAAATGAGGTAATGCCTTTTTGTAGAACCAGAGAAGGAAAGAAATTCCTTGTTTTTCAAAATATGACAGATTAACTGCGAGCAAAGTTGTTTGCCTGCTTTCTGCCAGCGATGCTCTCTTTAGGGCATCATCTCGGGATGTCACCGAAGCTGCTGGGTGGGAATTCTGCTTCCCTGCAATCGGGAGCAGCTTGTTGGTGTGTGGAGCGGCTGCCGAGGCTGCAGGGCAGCTACAGAACCGTCCTGCTCGGGAAGGGTTGCCACACTGGGGAGGCCAGGGCTGCCAGGGGCGCTCTGAAGGGATAAACATCTGTTGTTGACGTGACGCTAGAAAATGACTTTCATGTTTCTGTTAGGGAGCTGCGAATAAATAAGTTGGGGATGTCTGTAGACAGAGCTGGCATCCAGAAATGGTCATGTGGCCATTAAACTTTGTTTTTAAAAATTCCTATGTGCTTGCTATCGATTATTTTTTGAGACAACCCTTGAAATAATCCCCAAATAATTGGTATTTTTGTCTTCATGGTGGCTTGTGAAGAGGCATTGCTAGAGTTTTCATTGCTTGATTTTTGCCTCTTTTTTTTTTTTTTTTTTTAAATATGGGCCTGGAAGTTTGAGTCCGTTTATACTGCATAAACTTTGCTGCTTTCCTTAGTTTTGTCATCTGACTTTGACATGTTAGCAGCCTAATAATATTTGATACCACTGCAGAGCTTCTAACGGTTCTTATTTCTTTCGTTTGACACTTGTATGAATTGTGTAGGTTTTCTTTTCCCCAGTGTGATAAGAGTAGCTTTAATAACCCTATGCAAATATTTTTGGTGTGCCTTTGCAATTAGCTGTCAATTTGTTTCCCATTTTAATAGCAGTGTTTTCCTTTAAATACTGCCAGCTGATACTACAGCTGTTAGTGTATTTGGATACCTCTGATTTTAAAACCGCTCTTACTATGGTGGTGGAAATTTAACCCTTATTGCTGCCACTTGATCTGTATTTGCAGAGTAATCCTGTTCTCGTATTAATAGGTTGAATCTTGCCTCTAATTACATTTTTTAGTAACGCATGAGGATTTTTTTCTTTCATCCATGAGCTTCATATTTGGGAAGGGATCACTCCAGGTTAATGTAACTAGCTGGGGGAAGTTATTCTCACCTCAGTAATATGAGCAGTGCTCTTACATCACGCTGTTTGCACTGGTTTGTAGGTTGCGTAGATCATTTTTCTAAGCCTTGTAGAGGCTTTTCTTGATGGGTATTTTGTTCAAGCAATAAATAAATCTGCTGACGTGTATGTTCTGCCGTGTTTGCTTATTCTTGACCTTTGCTTTTCAGACATGCGAGCAACAGTTTCAGTCATGACATTGTGATTCATGCATTGACAAGCTTGGCTTTTTATTCTTATTTCTTTTTCCTCTGTTACTCTGAACAACTGGAAAAATATAACATAGGGCAGAGGTAAGAATTACAGGGGCAGTCATGAAAAAAAACAAAGATTTCTAAGACTTGGTCATTTTGAATCAGGAGAGGCAAATGTGGGCTGACTCCAGTACGAGGACAGATTGTGACAATAGTGCTGGCTACTGACCTGCGGTTCAATTAACCACTTTGTGCAACGCTCCAGGGTAAAAGCTGCTCTAAATGGGCTTATGAAGTGCAATACACAGTTGCAGTGTCAACACAAGTGCTAATGCAAGGGAGGACACACAGGCTGTGTCAGGAGGCCTTAGGAAGCTGTTCTCAGCACTTGGGTCCAGTGTTTCCAAGATATTTGGGCTCTCGCTGCCTTTAGCAGGAGTTGAGTGCTCCAGCAGGGATTGCCTGACTGATACTTCTGAGCATTTGCCCTTCAGTCTTTCAAAAGATTTTCATGCTAGATGCTAGTTCGTTGTGATCAACTGGGTGCTTTCAGTGTGTTTATCCTTACTTTAGATAATGAGCAAATTAAGGTGGAAGTTCAGGAACTAATTGCTCATGGGTGCACAGTGCATCCAGTGACAAGCTGCATGTTTGCATCTCGCATTGCTTCAGAAACGAAGGTTGCTTCACCTCTGTGCTGCCTGAACGTGGATCTTCTCAGAACATTTGGGATGTGGGAGCGTTTCTTTCCTTGAGTCTAGTCTGAGGGATCTCAGTTAGAAACATGGTGCTCTGGGAGCTTTAAAAAGTGTTTCACATTTAAGCTTTGAACTGTGTAAGGCAGTAAAATGGGGTCACAGCTTTTAAATAGCAATTCCAGTGCTTTGTGCTAAGTAGTTCGTTTCCATTACAAGCCAAACAGGTTATGTGCACTCAATAGGGATTTTTTTTAAAAAAAGAACTTCTCTGGATTCAACTTGTTAGACTTCTTCAGGGTTTATCAACTCTGCTTCAAACCTTGTGGCTCCGTAGAAGAGGTGGCAGCAGCCTCTGTGCAGCCATCCCTGCACCACCACCCAGAAACACCCTTTTTCCTTGGTTGGAAAGTGTGTCAAGATCCCGTATGAAACCTTCAGTGGAGCATCCCGCACCTCCACAAAGCCATACGGAGCATAAAATAGTTTTTGCTACTGGGGCTTTGCTGTTAAGATCTTTGCTGTGAATTGGGTGGTCTGAGTTTTGTTGTTCTACATTAATTTATTAATATGTGTCCGATCACTTAGTCTGCCTCTGCTACCGAAGTTAAATTGCTTTTGGATTTCTCATTCAGTACACCAAATTCCTTTGTTTTCTCTAGGTATCTTACAATGCTCAATACACTGTTCTAACTAAGCTTAAATACATTTTATTTTCTGTTTTTTTCAGACTATAAGCTTCAGATATGTCCTTCATATTTGATTGGATTTACAGTGGTTTCAGTAGCGTATTACAGTTTCTAGGTAAGTTTTGTTGTTATTGAGTAAATATCTGTGCACCTCTGCTCTCTTCAAGCCTATGATCGGTTAAATAATAATATTTGTTTTGGTGTATATTGAGCAATGCTCAAACAAAAGGTACATTTATCAAACCTGAGTATTTCCAGAGTATGCTCATTCCTATGGTAATCCTTTAACCGCTAGAAAAAGTACATTTTCTTTTTTAAAAAATAATAGCTTTGATTCCCCTGGTTATTCTACCTTAAAGCTGGTGCAACTCAGTTGACTTTTATGGAGTTTCTCCTAATTTTTCACTATTTTCAAGAACTGAACTCAGTTATTTTAATTAACCTTTCTGTTCTTTTGCACTTTGGGGTATCACTTGAGAGCTCAAACATGAGGCACCATTGACAAATTTTAATACTGGATTTTGAAGCCCTCACTCATGTTCAGCAGTGCTTTATTCAGTGACTGATATCACTAAAATTGGTGTGACTGTTAAATTACTGACATCAGCTGCAGAGTGAGGAAAGCATTTTCTGGCCACAAAAGAGCTTGTAATTGATGTTCATCCAAGGTGAAATATTACATTGTGCAATACAGGAACAAAAACAGGAGAGAGGAGAATATTAGAATACTAAAAATAAGAACAGAAGTTACAGGTTATATAGGTAAAAGGCACAGTTTACAAGTTTCAAAGATTTGAAATAAATAAAAAGCAGTTGAGATTAATGAATCATGACAGGCTCTGCCACCTGCCCTTTATCAGTTGAAAGTTTAAACTTTTTCACTGAATGTTAGAACCTTGGCCTTCTATTGAAATATTAGCCAGTGAAATTTTAACTAAGTTGACTAATCTTTCTTATCTCCTTTTACTTAGCCAAGCAGTGATTGCTGCATTTTAGCCCACTTTCCTATACCTTACACATACAAAGTCTAATTCTAGTGAGAGATACTGTAGATACTGAAGCTTGAAATGGAAAGGAGAATTATGTTCAATATGTCCTTGCTATTCTAGAAAAAAAAAATCTTTCTATTCCCATATATATTTTTCAGTCGAAGGAGGTTGAAGAGATTATAGCATTTGAGAGACTCCCTGCAGTGCCCTGTGCTCTCTTCTCATGAGGCCAGCTAGATCACTTTGTACATTCTAAAAGTATATTCATGAAAAGATGTATTTCTTAAAGACCTTAGAGACCTAAAGACTCTGATTTTTACATAGCTGAAGAGCTATGAAGAGCTCGAATGTATTTGTGAAGAGTGTCAGAGAGATCAGTGGCACCTTAGATTTGGGAGCAAATGTTTCACAATGTCCAGACTGAATGTAGAAAATACATTATTATCTTATTATAGTTTAGTAGTGTCTCATTTTACTTGTATATATGAAAATATTGGTCCATTTCTCTCTCCATAAACTTGATACTTCCTCTTAATCTCTGTAGTTTAATAGTTGATATAATTTGGGCATGTGAGGAGGTGATTTGGGGGAGTAAGAGGTATTACGTTTGAAAAAGAACTGTGAAAGCATGTTCTATGATAAGATGCCTGTAGCAGTAAAGATTACCTCTGAAAGTATCTGAGGAGTATGAAGGAATATCATTTCCTGTAGGTTATAAAACATGCCCTGCTGGAATGCAATTGCAGAGATTAGTTGGAAGGTGAGAGGAAAGGTGAGCAAATAATAGCAGTGTAAAGGTCAGCCGGACAGGCACGTATGAACCAGGAATGCTGCACCGTCCAAAGAGGTGTCTGAGTTTCCATCTGTATAGCACCATTATTTAATATCTCACAAAACCAATAGGAGAATAATATGTTTGATGAGAAGCCCTTGCCAGTTTAGCCTTTGCTGGGTGTAAGCTGGGAAGGATCTGCTCCCCTTTGACTAAGCCATGAGCACTACGGTTTCCCATTCTTAGAAGAAAAATCTCAGTGCGTGAATCCATGAGTCAGTGTTAGGAATAATACAAGAAGTGGATGGTGCCCATGGATCTCCATATGTGGTTACCAGTGTGAGTCTGACCACAGAGTAGCAGAACAGACCTCGGAGCAACCTGAACCTCTGGCTGGAAGGAAAAAAATAATTACAGACTCCAGAAACTGGTGTCCCTGGGTTGTGCTGCTGATCACTAGCCTTGTTACTCTCAGTGCTGCATTTGCTGCGGCCGGCCGGAGCTGCGGGCAGGTTTCGGCCGTGGCCAGTGGGCTGGGGGCCTTGTCCTGGGGGTCTGAAGTCCTTCTGTGTCATCGCAGTAGTTGGAAGATAATTTTTTCTTCAGGGTATCACAGAGTATCACGATACAATGACATTTCCTAGTAAAATCCTGCTACCCCCACATTATAATATTTGGCTGTCTTTTGTAGCTCTTTTGACACCGAAAGAGAAAGGTGTCTATTAGGAATGTAGCCCAGTTTTTCTCTAAAGTGACAGTAATGTAGGACATGCAGGAGAGTGTTTTGATTTTGCAGATTAACAGATCCCACCTAGTCTGAGAAGAGCTTCTAATTAGGAATGCTTGCATATATGAATGCTGTCAGTCTAGATGTATGCATTTTGTATGTATGTGATCTGTGTTCCTGTCAGGCCGTGTTGTTTTGGCAGTACTTCTGTTGATTTAACTGATCATTCAGTAGGTGCTTCTCTTTTATAGGACTGTACAAGAAATCAGGCAAACTAGTGTTTCTTGGACTGGACAATGCTGGAAAAACGACACTGCTGCACATGCTCAAAGACGACAGACTGGGACAACACGTCCCCACATTACACCCCAGTAAGTTATTACTCCTAGTTCCATAGCAGTAGAAATTATTTAAATGTTACAGGAAAAAGCAGTGTCTTACTGTACACTGTGAGCCTGACTATATAACTGGGGAGAAACAAAGGACTTTCTGGGGTCAGAATCCCTTCAGGCAGATCACAATCCGTAGACAGTTCAAGTAGTATGAAAGCCAAAAATATGTGGATAGTTCAGTGTGGCTCGTTTAAAGCTTAGAGGCAAGTAACAAGCAGCAAACTGGAGTTGCGAGTCTAGCTTACAGAAGCTACAGTTCAACAGCAGCTTCTCTGTCTAGCTGAAAAATTAGCATTTACGTATTTTTGTTGACTGAAAGTTGCTATGTAATTGTTATCATGGTAACTTGGCCAGAGAAAAAGTTCAGGCGAGGTTGAAACGGGGTTGGTGAAGTTTAGTAAGGACGTGATAAGCTGGGAAGGACACGAAGAGGAGAAACCTTGAACAGTATTTTACATGAAATGTTATCGCTGTGGTAAACCAGATGCCCAAGCCAACTATTTTGTGTGTCACATTTAGGGGTAAATAATGTAAGAACATTCTTTGTTTTGTTTTTTCCTTAGCATTGTATATATTTTTCATGTTTTTAATGTTTATTAGCATTTATTAGCATTTGTTATGTAAATGTGTGTCATTGATTCTGAAAGAAGCCACATTGGTCTGGTTTGGTTTTTGAATAACAAAACAGTGAAAACCACAAAGATGAAGTCTCTGTCCCAGAAGGTTAAACTATTCCAGCATTTTATACAATCTCCAGAAACATAATTCTCTGTGTTTCTAGCTTCAGAAGAGCTGACAATTGCTGGTATGACTTTCACTACATTTGATCTGGGTGGGCATGCTCAAGGTAAGAGAATATGTTGACTCATGTAACTGCACTGATTTAAGTTAATGAATTGTCTGTAGTCGGTTTGTCTCACTTCAGAGAGAAAAGTATACTGCAGAAATTAATTTTCCATGTTTCCTTTGACAGCATAGAAAGCATTTCCTACTCTAGTCTGGCTTCACCATACATTTCACCCCATGATACAGTTTGAGAAGAGCTGTAGTAGAGCAGAAATATCTGATCAGTATCTATATTTTGAGGAGGGGTAGTTTGATTTTGCTTCAGCAAAACTTAACCTTTAACCTCTGTGGTTTAAACTTAATCTTTTACCTTTACCTTTACCCTGTATATGGTTTAAATTTACCATTTACCTTTGCTGACATGATTCTTGGAGTAATACAAAAGGCTTCAGTACATAAGTGTGCATGTGAGATAGATAAATCAGAGTGGTGATAACACCAGAGGAAACTATTTTTGCTCCATTCTTTCAAGCTCGATAGAACATGAAATTTCATCCTAAAGACTGACAACATAAGCTAAGAATTAACATTTAAAAATACACTATTGTCTTGCCTCCTTATTATTGATATGCATAACTGAATTTTGAGATAATTTCCTTTGTTTTTAATTTGCATCTTCCCTACAGCTCGCAGGGTGTGGAAGAACTACCTGCCTGCTATTAATGGAATTGTGTTCTTGGTGGACTGTGCAGATCATGAAAGATTGCTCGAATCTAAAGAAGAGCTCGATGTAAGCTTAAATTTAAGTTTTTGAAAGCTGAAACTTTAATTTTTAGGAATTAAAAACTCATATCCAACACAATGGTCTTGCCACCTAACCATGCGTAGTAACAATTTGACTTTCTGCATCTTTGTTCTTGTTTAGTTGTATTTTGGTTCTGGTGCCCTCCCCGTAATATGCAATGTAAGGGCCCTGGTAGGTTAACACTTTATTCTGCCAGTTGTATCAATATCACTCCAATTGCGATATACTCTATATTAGGAATTGATCATCTCATTTCTTTTCCCCCAGCACATTAAATGTTTCCCATCAGTTGGGTCAAATAAGAGCAAAATTAGTCTAAGCATGAGGTTTTTGCCTCTGATAGTGTTTAGAAGGGTTAAGATTCACCAGTATATGATGTCTTTTTACTATGAATATTTTATCTAGCTGTAACTCCCTGAAACAAACTGTATTCTAAACTAGTCTCTCCTCTCTTTCTTTGTAGTCACTAATGACAGATGAAACTATTGCTAATGTGCCTATCCTAATTCTTGGTAACAAAATTGACAGACCTGAAGCCATCAGTGAAGAGAGGTTACGGGAGACCTTTGGTCTGTATGGCCAGACAACAGGAAAGGTAACGCTCCTTTGCTGTTAGGGAACTTAGGTTTGCCTTCATTTGTGCTTTGGTCCCATGCACATTTTTTTTTTAATTTATAAAGTGCTTAGCACATATCAAACATACATGGAATAATCCTATGACTGTCAACCTTTTGGGTTAATTTATTTTCTAAAATTCTAGTATTTTATCGCAAGGTAAATAACAACATTCCATAGAAACAAATGTTTGTGTAAAGTAGCCAGCTTTGGGTAAAAATACTGAAAGTTGGTAATGCTTCTCTCTTTTCAGGGCAGTGTACCATTGAAAGAACTGAATGCAAGGCCACTAGAAGTGTTTATGTGTAGCGTGCTGAAGAGGCAAGGCTATGGAGAAGGATTTCGTTGGATGGCACAGTACATTGATTAATGCCAAAATCACATGAGTACACTCTGTCCCATGTTTGAATATTAAGTCTGCTCCTTATTTGATCACTCAGTGTATGTAACTTGAATTTATTTGACTGTTTAGTTATAAAAACATACGTTTTTAGATAATTATATCACCTATGCTAAATTGTGTGAGGACTGAAAAATTATTTGGAGCAAGTTTGTAAGTTTAAGTACCACAACATGTTAGCTTTCTAATCCCATACAGCATTCTGTTGCAACTTTTAATTTAATAAGTCTCCGGCACCATTTTTGACAGAGAAACCTTCCAGTACAGTATGTTTGAATGCACTTTTTAACAGCTAAAAAACTACAGACATGTGAAAAATATTTAATGCTTATCATGTTAAATTTTTTTATGTACTTTTTTGAAACTGGTTTTATAACTCTAGAGTATATAACCATCTTTCAAGGAATAATAAATAATTAGCTGATGGATAATTGCATGATGCCTTACAGTTTTCAATAATATACTTTCTTATGCAACGTCATGCAATAAATTTAAATCCAGTTTTTGCCATCTTTAATGGAAAATGTTTTATTTTAATGTGTCTTAATTAGTAAGGCTGTCTGATGATCTGAATTTGTAGGATATTTTCCAGAAGCATAGAAAGCTACAAGGTATTCCCATTGTATGTTAAAGAGTAAGGGGATGGTTTTTTGTTACTAGACTACTAAATTGCATTTGTGTTAGGATTTTACATCAATAGAAGATATAGTCATATGCCCTTATAACCACCACCTTTAAAAATACATACAATGTAAATCAGCTGTGCCAATGTAAATCTTGAACTAATGACAAAAGTGATTTTACTCAATTGGTATCTTGAATTAAACCCCCGAAATAACACGAGAAATACAAATTTTACTGAAGAAATTAAAAATAGTACTGCACTAAGTAGTCTGTGCTTAATTTAATTAGATTTGGTTCTGCCTGAGGATTTGACTGTGAAATTGCCAGTAAACCTTTTGTCACTGTTGCTTGTAAAAATGCAAAAATTTGTCAGCCCGTACTCAGTTGGGCGGTTTCATTTTTGATGTTCTGAGCCGGGGCAAGATGGGTGATTTTCTGCAGTTTTGCCCTGAAGCCTGATCAGGCTGGCAGTCGCTGGAGGCCCAAGAGGCCTTTTCCTGGGCTAGAATTTTGTTATCTCCAGTACTTCTTCCCAGACTTCTGTGACTGTTCCTTCCCCAGCTTTGAATGCAGTAGTTGCCTGAGAGAAAGCAGATTATTTTCAAATGAGTCTTGACTCACATGTGCGTATCAGCTTCTTGTTGGTATTAGGTGACATTGCCATGGAGTTGTGATTTGTGTTTTTGTGTGCTGTAAGATGTTTTACTCTGTAATCTATCTACTGACGGTAGGGTTTCAACCCTGGAATCACCATGTCACTGAGGTGAGTTCAAGTTTCACTGCAGAGTCTGTTTGGCTTGTGTAAGGGTAAGAACTGATGAAGATGTTTTTGCTGAATCCCGAGACTGGGATCTCTTTCGTTCGCTATTGCAGGTCTTTTCCACGATGCTTTAACCCTTATACTTTCAGTACCCATGGCAGCGAATGTATTTCTGACTGTCTTGACTTCATCAAGAATTTTATGTCTTGACTTAGTGAGTTTGGCTTTCAGATTTGAAGCTCAGAGGCTCACGGTGAATAGATGACATCTATTCCTTCCCCATATCTGGACTTGCATGATTGAATATTGATGGTCAGCCCCCACAGTCCTAAACTGTACATAGGGGTAAGACTAATAACACAAAAATTCTGTTTATAACTGAAATTTGTTACTGCACAAACACATTAAATTGTTGAGCCTAGTTTGTGCATGGGAAAGTTCCCATGGGAATGGGATAGCTTTCTGAAACAACCAACATAAGGGAGTTCCTCATTTAAATGAGAGATCAACTGGCAAGTTTGTGTTGCATAAATCAGAACAGCAGGTAAGAAATGGGCAGTTGTCAGTGTCTGGACGCTACGCACGTTTTTGCTACATACAGCAGGTGTATTTGAAGACATGCCTTGTTTTTTTCTATATTTTTCCAATAATAGTTAAAATGCAGTGAGCCGCAGCTAAATCACCTGAAGGTGTAAATATTAAGAACACTTCTTGGAGCTGTGCCACGGTGTCAGTGCAAACTGGGGATTGCCTGCGCTAACGGGAATGAAGCTGGAAGCAGAGCTGTCCTGCTGCTCCCGATCCAGGGGTGCTCCCAGGCCGCTGCTGCTGGCTGAGCCAAGGACCGGGCGCTGGAGCAGAGCTGGGTCCTCGCCAGCTCGTATTCCAGCCAGCTGGAATAGCATTAGTGGAAGGAGAAGATATTGAAACAACACGGAGGTGATAATACTTTAAAAGTGTACGTTAGGAGTAATTCTTAGTGTTAAGGAAATGCTCAGATTTCATGTTTTGTACTGTAAGAGTCTAGTTTAAATGTGGTGGTTGTAACAGGGCATGAAGAGGCCTGGAGCGCTTGTTGATCCAGCTGGGTGTTGCGGTGGCTCCCGTTGTGGGAAGAGCTGATAACCCCTCAGTTGAAAACACGAATAGTCTCACTCTGTTTCACCTTGTTCAGTAGAAGAAACGTCTCCTTCTCCCATAGGCTGCGTTCTGTTGTGCATATGAATGTGCTTGGGTCTTGTGTGTCTTTGTGTGAAGACTTTGTTGATGGAAAGATAAACCGATTAAATGAGAGCTTCTTCCCGTGGCTTTCATCCTCCTGCCACCTCCCATCCCATTCCGGAGGTTGCTTATTCCTATGGTTGTGATCAGTCCTATTTATAAAGGAAGCAATTTTCACATCTGGATCCAATTCCTGTGATTTTTTTTTTTTGCACTCTTGACTATGCAGATTTCAATTAAACATCGCAAAAGAGTGTGAGATGAAAAAGAAAACTGTCATTAATAAAGATGTTAATTTACCAAGTGTCTCAAATTTGTTTTTACATTACCAAATTTCTTTAAGATAAATGAATGCAGATTTTTATGGTAACTACTCCTGACAACATGCACTGTCTTTCATTGCAGTGACTGCATACAGTAGCATCTGTGAGCTGAGTAAGTTTTACTGGCTTGAATTTAATTGAACTTTGGATTTAGAATGTGCTGTGTAATTGAGAGGGATTGTCTTATTTTCTGTCTTGGTTTATTTATTCATTTTTTTTTAGCAACAGTTGCTGAAGTTGGAGATGGGGAGGATCCTTGAGTTTTCTCATTTATCCTTTTGCCAGGTCAAGATTATTTCATGAGGTATATTATTTAATTCTGTATTTGGTGTTAGGGTGCTGTCTATGATGTGCCAAAGATGACCTACGGCATTCACTGAAATACCATACCTGCATGTATGTGAGCTTTATTGTCTTTGCATAATTGGAACTGAACCTTAAATAGAACATTTTGCATCTCCTGAATCAGCTCAGAAAAATGTGGCCACTGTTCCTCAACCACAGTGGGTTCACAGATCTGCTTAAATTAGAACTGCTCTGTTCTCCTACTTGTACTGCGAGAATATTCGGTTGCTACCAAACAGAGTCCAGTATTTCTATCGACTGCAACGTGCTCAGATTTATTGTAAATAATGTAATAACTAGTTATGGACTTAAGAGCTGTATTTAAAAACAGCAGAATCCACTGGCTCTCAGTGGGGACATGTAACTGATCTGCACTTAGATAAACCACTTTTTGCACTAGTATCTCAGTGTGGAAGTACACATTTTCTGTTTTGAAATGTGAGTGCTCTAAATGTTTAAAAGTATAATTAATATAATAAACTGCAGAAGAAAAGCTAAAGCTGAAAATGTTCTTTAACATGTTCTTAATGTGATGTTTATTCTTACTATGTTATTCCATCACATGCTTGAAATTTAAATGTCAGGAATAGCAAAATAAAATTCTGACTTGGAGTTTGAAGAAAAGGAGTTTTAAGTGGGTAGTTCTTGTCAAATAATTACATTATTCAAAACAGGAAAGAAGTGTGCTGGCTTAGTACACCTTCTGGTAGCGGGGTTGGGTTTCCTCGTCTGGGTACAGTCATAAATCAGCCTCTTGTTTCCTAGGGTTGCTCTTCAGGTATGCATGGAAGCAAATCCTCAACGTGGAAAACTCTCGAGAATGAGGAATGGGTTTCCTTTGCCGAGATAGAAGGATTCAGTCTTATAAGGAAATAATATTTGTCCTAGAATGCAGCTGGCCCATGCAGCGCTGATGGGATGATCCTGCATGGGAAGTGCCACTGAATTCAGGTGCTTTTCAGGCTGAGGCCACTGGACACTTAGGAGCCTGCTGTGTTGAACACAGCCCACAGGAAAGTAACCTGCTGGAGTCAGGAACCACCCTACAATCCCAATGTTCTCAGTTTGCATTTTCCAAGTTATTTTTTTAATGTGGTAGCCAGATAGAGTATAATAATGAATCATAAGAATGTATCCCCTGGTTTTCTTAAGACCCTGTTCCTTACTACAAGTGTCCCACCACATTAAGTAACTTAGAGTATTTTATAGCACTTAATGTCTTTTATTCCAAGATACCAAAACTTTCTACGTGCTAATGAGGCCTCAACATCCTTTTGAGGCAGAGCAGCTTTTATTGTCCTCATTTAACCTGTGAAGAGAGGTCCAGAGGGATTATGTCCTACCTGGCCATTGCTGGAATAAAACGGGCTGGAATTGCTCTCTCCTGGCCACCAGCGATGTGACATGAAGCAGCAGCTCATCTGGGCTGGGCACTGTTTGTCCGGGCTCCAGAGGGGACGTTTCATCACGTGCGAGATGCTGCACAGGCCCCTTCTATAACGGACTGTTTGGGTCCCTCTCATTTACCTATAGCAGCTATACTGTGCCAAACCATGACAATATTTAGCAGGCAACAGGTTGAAAGAACAGCATAAAAAATAGCAGTGCTGGAATGGACGCAAAACGTGAAACTAGTTCTGATTTTTTTTTAATGTAAAATGTCTATTAGTGCTATCCTTGTAAAAGGATAATTTAAAGACATATTTGGATTAGAATGCCTGTTGTTGGTACAGCTGTCTGCAAGTAAGAATTTATTTTGTTCGGGTGTTTTTCTCCCCGTGAAGGTGGTACTTCACTGTCAGAGTGATTTGATTAACCCGGAGCAGCAGCACGAGCAGTTGGGTAAGTTAAGAAACCCAAGCGATAGCTGGGGGCAGGTGTGAGCTGTTTGTTAGGAGTTTAAGATGTTATCTCAGCAATTTAATTATACTTCAATCCTGGGAGCAGATATAACTGTTCTGTGAACTGCATCACAGCGTGACAAGCTGTGGATCTGGGAAGGGATCAGAGCGGCCCTTCCGACGGTGCTTCCAGAGGGGGAGGCTGAGCTGCTGGGGGGAACCTAATCCTTTAAAATCATGTTGTGAGGAGCTGAAGTAGTTTGGGTATGGGGTTTCTGAGCAAAGGAAAATGCTTCTTAATAAGGCTGTGGCTGTGAAGAGGAAGGCCGGAATTTATATAAATTGTTCACAGTGGTGAATCTTGCAGCATCACAAAGTGGGGCCTGTCCTGCCAGTAGCAAATAGGCTGGACATCAGATTTTGGGATCAAAAATACAAAATCCGTGAAGATCTTATTGCAAAGGCTGACACGGCTGCCCTGGAGGGCCACGTGAGGGTATTTGGAAAACATCTGAGCAAGTTCCACGCTGGCAACGAAGGGCTGGGTCAGCTGTGCTGTGAACAGGGGGAAATGAAGTGGGTTGAAAAATGTCCATGTGCTCTCCGTGCCAGAGCCGGGACTGGCGCTGGGAAACGCCAGGGCTGGTGCAAGCAACTGTGTTCAGGCCACGCTGCTGCTTCCAAAGGCAGGGACGGATCCCCCTTCTGCCCCTGCTTCATCAGAGCAGATTTTGGTTTAGGTTCAACTAACGCAGCCCTGTAAAAGGAAAAGGTTCCTGCACAAATGTTGTGCTGCTTTGCCCCTCTGCTCCTTGCTGCATGCGTGTGCCTGGGAGGTTTTAAATAGAATTTTCCAAAATATAAAGATGTGCACTAGCTTCAAATAGCATCATATTAAGGGGACCTTTAGTGAAACCATGGGGGTCATGGTAGATTTTAAAGACTAAAAACAAATCAAAGGAATATGCTGGAAATATATGTATATATATATATATACATATATATACTTGCTTTATTGAATGAATGATTACAGAAGATGGTGTAGGAGATGTTTCGTTGCTGGTATCTGATACCCTTGGAGATTGGTGTAAAGCAGGAGGGGAGTTTCTACAGAAATGTGACGTTTACTCAAGAACTACTCCGAAAATGTGTCCTTCCCCGCACTCCTCATTGCTCTTTGGGGCAGTCAACTCTGAGCAACCCAGGCTGAACATCCCCCGAAGAAGGTCTGCAGGCCTGATATTTGTACTCGGGAAATGTCTGTGAGCAATTTTATTTTAAGGTATAATCAATTTATTTATTTATTTATTTATTTTACTCTTTCTCCTGTCTGGTCATCTGCTATTACCTGTTCTATAATATCCTTGTTTCTTAACCCATAACTTGAATCAAATCCTAAGGTGGCAAGAAAAAAAAAAGCAGCTTTTGTTTTAATTTGTTTTCCCAGGCTGTTTGGAGAGTTTTTGTTCGTCAAGAGCTGAATATTTAAAATTCTGGGGAAAAAAATTATAACTGGGACCTTCACTGGAGAAGTTCAGCTTATTTTCATATCTGCCCTCAGACAGACTCCAGGAGGCAGTCAGTGGGTGGAGCGTGTGTGTGTGTATATATATATATGTTTTTTATATATATATATATTCTTTGCCATTGTTATTTTGGGAGACAGGAGTTAAAACAAAGTAGGGTCATTATAACGGTGAAGTTTGAGCTGTGAAGTTTGTTTGACTATAGCAAGGCCTCTGTAACAGATCCGTCTGCATGTGACTCTGGGCTGGATGCTATTTCTGTCCCTGTAAACATGGAATTATGAAATGAACTCGGTGTTGAGGGCGCTAGCACAGTCCTTGCCTGACCTGGTCAGCTATCCCTGGGCTTGCTCGGAGAGTCCGAAGTAATTTGCAGTATTGCGGAACGTCCCGATGTGGAAAACCTTTAGCGAAAGGAAAGCAGCTCCAGAAAAAAAGCAATGAAATGGCCAAATATATCACCAGAGAAGAGGAGAGACACCGTGAGTTTCTGTAATAACATCTTAGGCACCAGGTGAACATAAGAGCCCTTCAGGAAGACAAGCCCTATAAAAAAATCCACTAAAATAGGTTTTCTCTCACACAGTCCGTATTTGGGATAAATCATAGTATTGAATCTAGGAAAAATAAAAGCAAGTACAAGCCTCATTTGTGGCTCTCCTTACCAAGCACGGCCGCGCTTCCAGCAGCAACACCGGGTTCATCTCCGGCTGTTAAAGTGCCCCGCGCCTGCCCGGACATGCAGGGGCCGGCACAGCCTGGCCCCCCGGCAGCTCCCGTGCTCCCAGGGGGAGGAAATCCCAAGAAAAGCAGACAAGGAGGGAGGGCAAAAGCATAGAAGAAGAAAAAGAAAAGATTGGTGGGTCCTGGGGTCTGATAGACTTGCTTCAGCCTTGGTTTTCCTCTTTTGCAGAAGCAGTGCCCTGGCAAGGGTCCTCCACATGTTGAGCATCCCCAATCCTCCTGGAGCAGCACGTGCTTTCAACTCAGCTTCAACTTCTCGTGTAACACAACCTGTAGAGTACACATTGCAGCCCTACATCTGCTCCTTTTAGCCCGTATCTCCATAGCTCTAGGAATTAGACTATTATCTCAGTGTTGGTCTTATGGAAAACTGGGATCTGCAGGTGTGATGCTGGTTGGGATCAGCCTGGGCAAGGCTGGAGGTAATGGGGCAGAGGGGAGTGGGATGGGGCCCTATGTGTGTGGCTGACTTGCTGGGTTTTATGGATTTGCTCCAAGATGGGGCTGCACAGCAACCTCAGCTGTTTGCAGACTATCTCCTATATTAATTTTGTTCTGTTAAGGCTAAAAAACAAAGGGAAGTTGGAGGAACAGTTTCCCCCAGGTCCTCTGCAGCACCGGCGCGGGCTCTGGTGAAAAGCTGTGCCTGATGAGGAGGATTTGGTCATTAGGACAGGTTGGCGAGTTAGCTGCTACTCGAGAGCCAAAGAAAACCTGAGGCTGAAAATTCAGCTCATTCCTCCATGAAAACAGGTCATGCCCCATATTGCACAGCTGGACTGTGCCTGCCAGCAGAGAAGAGGTAGCAACTGCTGAGGAAATCTGGCCTAGAGATTTCTTCAAAAGGGTTTTCCTATTAGCTTCATCAGCAAAGAGGGGACAGCACAAAAGAGTAGAAAAGCATTAAAAACTTGACTGTAAAATCTCACACCAACAGGCTACCTACTGCCTAGGAAAACCAGGAATTTGTGCCCATTTTAAGTCCATGGACTTCCTTGGGTCAGGAGCAGAAATCTCCAAGTCCCTGCTTCTCGAGCGATGTCCTTGCCCTCTTCTCTGCATTAAATGGGCTGCCTTGTGCAATCTTCCTGCCCCAGAAATGGATCTTGACCAGCTGAACTGGGCGGGTTTGCGGTGCCCAGACTTGCAACGGGCTCTCCCCAAACCTCCCTTCCGACCTCGTTTGGTTCCATGGTCGAGGGAGCTTCAAGTTGGAGCTTACCCATGGGCAGGAAAAGCGGCACCGTGTGTTTGGGGGAAGGTGCTGAGCATCAGCCACTCCAGGCACCCGTGGGATTTTCTACCCAACTGGGGGAAATCTACCTCCAAAAGGGAGTTCAGCCTCAGCATCCTCAAGTATTTTATGTTGACTGGGAATTCAGAAAGCGCTGAGATACAGTTAAGATCTATCTAAGCGATAAGTAGATAATACAGTTAAGATCTATCTAAGCGATAAGTAGATAATTTGGATAGTAGCCCCATTTCCTCCGTAAATTTTATGGTATTAGTTATATCTCAGTAAGAAGCAATTGGTTTTCTACCTAATGGAAGCCTTGCTTCTGGAAGCTTGATGTTTCCAGGTATTTCAGCGCTACCATTTAGATATTTGTCTCTCCTTTCAGGATTTTGCGTTTGTATTTGAAGAGCAGACAGGCTGTCAGTAAGATGCACTTTGTGTGAACACTGTTAGTAAAAGAAGATTGTGAAAGAAAACAGAAAGATCATTTCAGGTTCACCTTGGGAAGCATAAACCAAAAAAAAAGAGGCTTAGCCAGCGGTGAGTCAATGCAGCGATAAAGCGCCTCGTTATTGGTAAATAAGGGCTGGCTCCCCTGCCTGCTTGGAGGCCCGCGGGCCACCCGAGGGGCTTGGAAGCGGGTAATGCAAACGGGTGAGTCACATTTTAGAACAATAGTTTCTTCATGCGAAATGACTCAGGATGAAAGAAAAACAGGTTTTTCAATAAACTGAAGCCTGTGAAATTGCAAGAAAAAAAAAAAAAGTGGCACATCTTTAACCCTGTATTGAGCGTGTTAGATTTTTTTTTTTTTCATGAGAAAGAGTGAAACGATTAAAGGAGATGCCTCAAAGCAACCGATCAGACCACAGGACCTGCTTTAAGTTAGCGTGCTGCTTCCAGGGAGTTTATGCAGGTAGCAAAACCAGAAGACTTGAGCACCATGTGCATGAGCATGGGTGCATGTTGGAAATGAGAGTTCCTCGTCCCACACCAGAGTGCAGTCCTTTGTCTTCCTTGTGCTTCCTACCCTCCGTTTGCCAGATGCAACGTAAAAGGGTGACCCCGTTGAGCAGAGCACGCTGCAGGTCCTTGCAAGGCTGCAAGTTGCAGCAAATTCTCCTCCTACTCCATTACATGTGGATGCCCACGCAGACCAAACTGCCTCTTCCATGAGCCAAGGGCTCTACTGGGTTCAAGGCCGTGGAAAATCACGTCTCTGGTCTGTGATAACGAACCTCTTCCTCCAGAGAGGGTGGGATGTTTAGTCTTTATAACTTTATAGTTTACATGGCCCTAAAAATGCCCGTTTTGGGTATTCCATGGACTTCTATTGCAGAAATGGCCATTTTAGCAATCTGAATGCCAATATGGACTATCATTATTTTATGAAATCAGAACAATTAGATAAAGATGTGCCATGTTAGTAAGAAGACTAATCAGATTAATTTAAAATGCTTAACAAGCCAAAAACCAAATTGTTTATTGCCTTTCATATATTTATTTATGTTTACATGAGAGGCAGATAACTTCCAAATACCTCCTGAAGTAGAAGAAATTCAGGGTTTTCACCAGCAGTGCAGGCATTTCTCAGTAATATCAGTGCTGTATATATTTATTTTTCAGAGTAGGAAGTTTTGTTTTTCAGTCAGGTGTCCCTCACCCGTGCAGTTCTCTGCACTGTTCTTATTGCTTTCCATCTATAGGTGGCAGCAGGCTTTAAAATCCTTAACATTACAGCATTTTTTTTTTTTAGGAGCTGATAGAGTGGGATAGTTGTGCAATGATTTCCAGGGCTTCAATGCATGAAGCTGCTGTGAGAGAAATAATTTCCTAGGTCTAAAACATTCTTTGCAGCTCTTCATGGAAATGCTTTATGAAAATAAACAGCAAGAAGTCAAACTAGGCTGGTAAAAAGGGAAGAGCAACACCTGGTTTGACCCAATGTAGCCTTTAAAAGAGCTGGGATTTTTGTCAGCTAAGTTATCTGATTGAAATAATGTGATTTCAAACTTTCCCTTGTGGAGAAGCCCTCGAGTGCCGCTGCCGGTCGACGTCCCAGCTCTTTGCCCGAATCTTTCTTGTTTTCCTCTCTAGAAAGAGGCTGCCATAAAAACCTACAGCTTCGTGGTTTAGGTTTTGCTGTTTTCCCACCTATTTTAGGAACCGCTGAGGGCTACACGGAGCTGGATTTCATGGGAAAACGAGCACCCTGGCATTGCACAGTGGTAATGCGGAGTGAATTTGCCGCTACGGGATGGAGGAGACCTGGCTTGGCTCTCCAAGGAGCAGTCAGTCCCCTGGCAGAATTTTATATATCACCCTTGCAGCTATTAAACCTCCCATGGCATTTTTCACAAGAGAGGTGATGACAGCTCTAACTTCTTGCTTGAATTCCTGTGTAAGTTATTACACTTCACCTGCAAAAATTAATCATAGCTTTAATTGAATAAGATATTCTTCTCTTCCTGCCCTTTAATGGCTGGGATATTGCTGGAATAACCATAATGGCTCACCCTGAACCCATAAAAGTGATGGCATTTTTCACAGAGGACAAAGCGAGATGACATCTTGCAAATGGTGCAAAGGGCTCGTGAAAGGTGCAAGGTAAAATAATTAGGTAATAATAAAATTGCAGTCACCGTAGTGCATGTGTACATGATGAATATCCCTGCCCTGTGACTCAGACGGGAGGAGAGGCTGCCGAAGAGGAAGGAGAAGCTGTGGGTCACATATAGTTGTACTCTGGCTGTCAGCTGTCCCAGAAGAGGGTGACAAATACAACGTGTTCCGTACAGCGGAGGGAAGGAATCTGCAAGTCACAGTCAATGGGAGGAAGAGACTTCATCCAAGCCCAAGGATTCCTGGACGGGACCAGGAGAGGGGGAATTCCCAGCTCTCAGAATGTACAAGAGGGGATAATATTTTCAGCTGCACCAGGGGGAATTATGTCATGGTCTGACTGAAGAGTAAATGAAACCACATTTTTCCTTGGCTTTAATTTCTGGTTCTGCAAGGAGAAACATGTGCCAATGTGGGGTATTTAGCTTGTCTTAATACTGTGTTTAAATGTGCGTGCTTTATACAGCTTGCTTGCACAAGCCAAGAAGGACATTTCCCTTGCTCTAGAGGCATGGTACTTTTGTGAACGCCGATAAATGGGAATCCTGAACCACCAGCAAACAGCACACTCCTGAATTCAGGGTGTTCTAGGACACTGGCTGATACAAAATGTGGGTTTTTTTCAATCACATCCTACTGGTAAGGTTGACCTCTCCATCATGACCTTCCCAAGCTTTGCTCCATGGTGATGCACAGGCCCCCACAGCGGCTCCTGCTCCTGCACATCCCGGAGCCAAACCCTGGTGTCCGGGTGTCCGGTTCTACTCAGCAACCAGGAGCAGGGACGAAAAAGTGACTGTTCATGCTGCCAGCACACAGGGTTTGAGAAATTCCCTGGAATTATGGAAGCCAAGCAGCATTGCAGGTTATTGTGGGAACTTTACCGCTTAACCACAGCGCTTAATGTAAAACCCTTTTACTCGGGCCATGGTCTATTGCTATAAAACCTCCATCAGTGCCTGATGCTACAAACCTGAGTGCCTGCAATTGCTGCCAGGAGAAGTTCAGCCCCTTTCTGAAAGCGTTCATTTCTTTATGGATCTTTTTCATCTGGAAAAGAAAAAGATCTCGATGTGCTTTTACACATGTATTTTTCTCCTGCTATCAAGAGGAGAAACTACCTGTGGGTTTAATGGCACTTGGGAACATAGATAAGCTCCTGGGCTAAGAAAAGCGTGTGCTATCCAGCTGAAACACCTTGGGATGCTTGGTCAGAGGCCGGGAAATCCCAGCGCAGGTCCCCGGCAGCTGCCAGGATGCTCCTCCAGGGCTGTGTGACGGTGTCTCCTGCTCCAGGTTGTCTTCTCCTGCTCGGCAGGAGAGGAGCAGGAGGAATGGCGTACATTGCCTGGATGTGGTTGCACTGGGGCTTGCAACTCCAGATGCTAGTATCCTCCTTTTTCAGTGGGAAGTTTCCGTTTTCCAGCCACATCCAATGGGATTTTACTGCTGTGGCTGGTTCAGAAGGATTCAGGGTGATGTTTTCCTCTTTGCGCGGAGTTCAGGGTGGCAGCAAGAGGGGGAGCAGAACGGGGAACACTCCGTGTGTCTTGGGAGGAAGAGCCGCTTCCTTCCCCCCTTCCCAGGGGACAGGAGGCAGCATCCCTGGTCCCTCATCCCAGTCGGGTCAACCTCAGGACCTGGCAGGATGCACAGGAGGGAACCTGGCCTTTAAGCCACGGATATTTACTTTAGTCTTCCCAAGGGGCAAGCCCGGCTTCCTGCTGCCTTTCCAGGATGCTTTGCCCTTGGAAGTCGGGGCTCACTTCCCACTGAACCCCTGCAGTCTGGTGCAGCGCTGCAGGGTCTGAGGGGAGCCGTTGGCTCCCAGCGGAGCCATCACAACACAGCTGTTGGGAATTGCCTCCCGTTAAGGCTTAATCAGCTCCTGCTCTGGCTGCTGTTTGGGATGACTGCTTATCTTAACGCTCTCCGTGCCTGCTCCAGAGCCGGTTGAAACAATCATGAAGAAATAAAGGAGCTTCCTCTGGGTGTTGGATGGAGCTTGGTGCACCTGGCTCCCAAGCGGATGATCGGCTGTAGGTCATGGTGTAGTAACGGTGACGCCAGTGGGCACCAGGGACCGTTGCTGTGACTCATGCTGGGAGGCAGCTCGGGATCTCGCTTTGAAGAAGATCAGAGCAAAAAGCACCATCAAAGCTGTGAAGTAAGTGATGCACGTTACTGCCCTGCTATTTTGCACCTAGAACCAAACGCAGCCTTTCAAGCTGGGTGACAAAAGGGACATTCCTATGTGTCTTGCTCCATCCCAGGCTGCATTTTCCCAGCCCAAGGCAGCTCTTTCTCAGGCGCTGTTTTACCTGCAGCTAAAAGAGTATATAAAAAAAACAACAAAACCTTACAAAATATCCCTTACACACAGTGCAGTGCAGTGCTCTGTGTTCCCCATCGCTGGTCAGGCTGGAAAGCTCCTGAGGGCCTGGTTGGATAAGGGAATGTATTTTGCTTGCAAAGTTTCGGGAAGCATGGGCAGCATTCAGTTTTATTTGGAAGGAGAGCAACTTGCCCCCTCGGGGCTTCTAGGGCTCTCCCTGCTCCTGGCTTGGCTTTCAGCAGAGCTTAGTGGGGCGCTTAGTGCTGGTTATTTATGTGGGCTGGACGGAATAAAAGATTTTGCTAAAAGTCAGTTGTTCATTTGACTTTTGCAGCACGCGGTGATTGAGGAGCTGCTCCTTCGGATGCTCTTTGGAGCACAGTATTAAACAACCCATGGGAAATAACAAAGGGCTGCCTGGGAGTTTGGAGCTGCACTTTGTACCCCAGACAGAGTCATTTCCAAGTTGGGGGCTTCAAAAATTGCCCATTTTGCTCATTTATGGCTGCTTTATATGTCCAGAGAGTGTATGAAGGGAGGTGTTAATCCTGCTGGCTTCTCCTGCTGTGCCATGGGGCTCGGAGCAGCAGGAAGGTCCTGTCCTGTGTCCCACATCCCACAGCCTGCATCCCGCTCGGCTGCTCCGGGGCTGCTCCCCTCCTGCTCTGCTCTGTGCCACATTGATGCTGTTCTGCTTCCCGCCTCTTCTGCGGGAAAGAAATCAGGCTCATTGATCGGACAATCACGGGCTAATTGCAAGGCTGCTAGTGCCCAATCCACCCCGGCAGCCGCTTAACTTGGCCTTTCCCCCTGCTCCGTGCCCCTGTTATAAACCAGCACTTAAAACACCCGTGCACGGCGCCGATTATTTTAATCTTTACTGCTTCTCCCTGGCCCGGCAGCTGCGGCCGCTGGGGAGCAATAGGCAGCGCAGGGGGAGGCTCGAGGGCTCCTTGCGGAGCAGGAGCAGCGAGGGGATGGATATCGCCCTGGGATATTACCCTGGTGACGCCAGCTCGAGCCCTGCTGGTGTGAGGTGTTTTCCCATGGAGGCACCAGGTTCTGCTGCTTTTTCCACGGTGACGCTCCAGGAAAAGGGGAGCGTGTGTCCCCTTAAGCCATCCCGCCATGGCCCCGAGGCTGCGTTGAGTTTTTGCAATATGGGAACGAGCTTTAGGAGGACCCGCAGGATCCAGTGGCAGCTGGATAAGCAAAGACTGGGTGTGAAGCGCAGCCATCTTGGCCAGGGTCATCTTCAGGATTCTTTTTCCCCTTGTTTTGTGGCTTAGTTTTAGGTTCGTTTACCTTCTTGGAGCTCTTATTTTTAATTCATCCATTGCAGTCAGAGTGGACACAATTTCACATGGAAATTTCTCCATGGAAAGCCCAGACTGAGGGACTATCTTTAGCACAAAAAAATGCCCCCCATAAATGTATTAACTTGGGAAGAGTAAATATTAAATACCCTGTTATGAATTAGAGGCTTTTCTGCAGAAGAACAGCACCACCATTTTTAATGGCTAGGAAAAAATATATCATACAATATATCATATCACTTAATCACTCCCAGTAAAAGCGAGCCAACTGCAGCTCTTCCAAGATAAGTTGAGGAGGAATTAATTCCTTTTCACATCCACCAGTGATGATTTACCGACACCAGTGCCTATTTGTCCCATTAGTATTTATGTCACTCCTTGCAATCCTTGTGCGGAGCGTATGGGATAGTCTTACATTTATTTTGCTATTAAACCCAGATGATTCCTTGCCCGTTTGCTCCCCAGCAAGCCCAGGCTCCCAACGTGGGGAAGCTCCTTGGCTCACGACCGGCTCGAAGTGCATTTTTTCTTAATTGGAAGAGACTTTCCTGCAGCATTGTGAGTCACTCCCGAGGCTGCGCTGGATATTCCCACCTGTGCCATAGGGTTTTCCTCTGGGCATCTTTCATCAGGAGCCAATATCCAGGAGCCGAATCCCGGCCAGCTTGGAAAGATGCTGCACCGTCCCTTTTGCTGTTTGAGGAGAATGGGGACAGGGTGGATGGTAGGGACAGAATAAGAGGACCAGGTGGGGATGGAAATAGGGACAAGGATGTAGAGATGGAAACAGGGATTGGGATAGGAATGAAGGTGGGGACGGAGACTGGCTGGGGATGAACATGGGAATGGGGATGGAGACGAGAATGGCAGGGGAGAATGTAGGGATGGGAATGAAGATGTGGATGGAGACTGGATGGGGATAAAGATGGGAATGGAGATGGGAAAGAGAATGGAGATGAGAATGGGGACGGGAATGTAGGGATGGGAGTGGGGATAGAGACAGTGATGTGAGGATGGAGGCGGGAACGGTGACAGGTTTGGGGATGGGGACAGCCTGCCTCCCTGCCACCCCCGGGGCCAGAAGCCCCATCTCGGCCCGAGGCGTTTGGAGCCCTGGTCTCCGTGCTCGGCCGCTTCTTCCCGATTCACCTTCCCAACAAATTGCAACTAGGGCTGCGGCCGCCCCGTCCTCGCGCCGCCCCCGCCGCCGGCTTCACGGCCCGGCCCCACACACGACACCGGCACGAGCGCGCACATAAAACACTGCTTTATTGACTGCATTTGCCAACACATTGAGGAATGCAAAGGTTTCTTCTCTCTTTTTTTTTTTCTGTTTTCTCCGTAAGCAATGGGCCATGGTCCCAATGTGTATCAAAGCATACACTGTATCTAAACATGATGAAAATAATGGCAGACAGAGCTAGTCCAAGGCAACACAAGGAGCATGCATAATACAGTCTCACACAGAACGAGTCTGATAACATCATATTGCTTTAAGGATTAACTAACATGGAAAATGTACAAAAAGGAGAAATAGGTTTTTGCATTAATGAAAAATACATTTTTTTTCTCTACAAAGGAATTTCTAATACAAGAAAATAAATATTGCAACATAAGCCAAAAATAATTTAAAATTGCTCTTTTCAATATATTTTCAATATTTCTCTTTTTATATTAACAAATGGCACATCACGTTCTTTGAAACAAAGAAAACAGAAGGGTTTTCCGCCTCCTGCGACATTCATATCGTTTCCTGTAAAAACTGATGTGAAGCGGGTCTGGTTGGAGTGTGGAATGGAGCAAACTGCAGGAGGGGACCCCAACGAGCAACCAAAACTGCCCCCGGCGCCCGCGGGAAGGTGCCGGTGCAAGCGGAGGAAACGCGGGGCAGGGCGGGCAGCGTCGCGACGAGGGTTTTTCCAGTGCAAATGTCCCTTCCTGCCGCGTGTCACCGAACGACGGCGTTTCTCTAATAAAATAAATCCCTCTTTTCTTTCGAGTCGCTTCAAAATACATTTATGACAAAAAAATAGCCCCCCCCTTGTGCGTTTTCCGCCCGCGGCGCTGCCCGGCTCATCCCCTGCGCTTCGATCCCCGTTGCACGCATGCAAAAATGTCTTTTTTTTCTTTTTTCTGCTGCTTTCGGGGGGCTGTGGGTTTGGTTGCTCCTTGAAGCCCCCTGCTCGTTGCTTGCCCGTACTGAGTCGTGCCAAAGCGGATGGATGAAGCTGTGTACGTACGGTGCGAGTCGTGGAGTGCTTGTATACCATAACTGAGTGAAGCACACGGAAGCGAGATTCATTAAAAGGCAGCGTATTGATTATTGTTATGACTCTTATAACTAGGATACTGTAGCTAAAGCTCGCAAGCCTGATAAGATAAACTAAGTCCTATTTACTGTATTTAACATTTATCTGAACATACCGAGCCTCGAGCGAGGAGATTTTCCACCTCCAACCTCCACGTGTTAGGCTGATTTGCAACACTGGTGGTTCCTGTTTTGCTGTTTTTCCATGTTTTTCCTTGCTGCTGTCGCTGATAACAAGCGCATTGTGGTTCCCCACGCAAGGACCGTTCCCAGGCATGTTCAGTCGCAGTTCGCTGCGGTGCCGGGGGGACCCGGGCCGGGTACCGGCCCCAGCGAGGCTGCAACGGGTTTGCTAGGCTGCAATTTTTCTCGAGAATAAGGACTTTTTTTGAAGGCTGATCAAAGATGACCTACTCTAAAACACCAAGAGAGTCCGTTTGCGGAGTCTCAGAGTTTCCAAAAAGAAAAGCTCACAGTGCAATGAGCAAAAAGCATCGGAAATCAAAAGGGCAGGACGCAGTCCCGGCGGCGGCCGCGTCCCTCGGCGCAAGCTTGGAACCGAAAGCCGCGGCAGCGGCGCATGAGTGTGGCTGGAGTCCTTGGGTGCTAAAGTAACTTCCACTTTCGCATCGTGACAAGGGTCCGGTATCTGGCTGTGCTGCTTTACTGTCAAAAAAGATTCTTTGGCATCCACAAAACTGCTTGACTGATTTGTTTGACAATTGCAAGGATTTTGTATTTTTTCTTGTTTAAAGTGATGGGTTTAACCAGTTGCAGAAGTGTCCCAGGTTTCTTTGATATATATATTTTTTAAAACTTTTTTTTTTATTTTTAAAAAACAACAACAACAAAAGTTTCAGTGAATTCCTTTTTTTTTTTTTTTTTTTTTTTTTTTTTTGTTCCCTGAGCTCACACTGGGGTCACTCCGATAAAACACGTAGCACGACTTAACTGTGACCTTTGAAGCCAAAACCGAAGTAATGGTGCAATTAAGTGCAAACATGGAAATTCGCCTGACTCATAGGTAACATGGGCTTTTAAACAACATTTAAGGCTTATTGGGGACATTTTATGCATTAAATTATTGTAATATTTATAATGTCAGCTTCTGTGAATCACCCTCCCACTACGAGTCAACAGCTTGTAACCAGGACTTAAGGAATAAAATAAAAAAATAAAAAAATAAAAGGATAGGGAGGAATACATTCGCCATCGCCACTGTGGCATTTAGGAGGAAAATGGAAGGGTGAAGGCGACCGCTGTTGTCTCCTCATTGTGAGGAGACAGAAGGGGTGCGAGATGGGGTTCCTGCGTGCAGCCCGGGATGACGGGCCCTTGGAGTTGGCTCATGTTGGCCAACAGTTGGGACCTCATGGGGCCGGAGCACTTGAGACCCCTTCCCTCAGCCTCCGGCTGTTTTTACTGGACCCCTTCTCCTCCATCCTTGCCCCTGCTCCCATTTTGGCCTCGCTAACAGCGAATCCACTGCCGTGAGCAAGCCACTTGCGTTCTTCAGAGGACCTTCGTGGGGGTCCAGTGACCTCCAGGACCCGCAGTGGCCTCCAGGACCTCCCGTTAGCAAATCTTCCAGCCACGCTGGAGAAGGATGGGGAGTGAAGGCGGCTCGGGAAAGGCCCTCCTGATCCCCACACTTGGGCTCTGCAAGGATCCCGACCGCACCAAAAAGGTGAAGAGAAAAAACAAGTCTTAAAATAAAACAAAATTAAAAAAAAAATCCCACCAAGCCTACGCTGCTCTTCCTCCACCGCGAGCGCTTTCCTCCAGCAGGCCTGTTTTGTGCTTTATTTGTTTTAGCATCGCCGATCTTCCTTCCTCCTCCTCGGCGCGCACGGGGCCGTCTCCCTTCTCGTGAAGTAATGCCCGTGAGGCCGCCGTGCGCGTGGGGACGGGGACGGCACCGCGGCCACGCTCGCCCGCGCCGCGTGCCCTGTCCCGCGGGCCACGTGAGGGGACGTGCGAGGGGACAACTACTGCCACAGGAACCTACGTGGGTGAAGCTGAAGCTGGATCTCAGGCAGATAGAGAAGAGACAACAGTGCCGAACCGGGATGATTATATATATACACGCAACACGTTAAAAACCCCCCTCGCTCGCGGGACCAGGCGGAGGTTGGACATGGCAGTTGTCACTGGGTCGAGGCCACGCACCCCGTTAGGACGCCAAAATGCTCATCCTGACGATGTCCTCGCCGCCCGGCTCCAGCTGCCCGCGCGGCGCCCGCCCGCCGCGCGCCTCCACGTCCGAGTCGCTCATCTCGGCGTCCGAGAAGTAGCCGTCCGTCTCGGCATCGAAATGGCGCAAGGCAGCCGGGGACCGCTCGCCGCCACTGCCGGGCGTTCCGGCCTCGGTTTTGGGGGGCTGGCAACGGCGAGTCCCTCGGCTCTCCTTTGGTAATTTGAACCTCACTGCGGTTTTGGGGCTACCTACCGAGTCAGGCACTTGGGCCGCGGGGCTGGGCTCTGGCGCGGGACACGCCGCCGTCTCCTCCTCGTTGCTCACCGAGCTCCTGGCGTCGCCGGCCTTGGGAACGGCTCCCTTCTTGGGCGCCTTCCTGGTGTCACCCCGTCGCTCTGTGGGCACCTTGGCTGCCGCCTTCTCTGCCTTGGCAGCCCTGGCGTCGCGAGCCGGGGGCTTCGTCGCCTCGTCCGACAAGTCGCTTGCGGTGTTAGTCCATTGCCCCGAAGCCTCCTGGCGGCTCTTGAAGATGGTGTCCAGGCTGTTTTTGGGCAGTTTTTTCTTAGTGTTCGTCCTCGTCCTGCTTTTGGCTTTCTTGGTGGCCTCGCTCTGCTTGAAGGGGGAGCGCAGGGAGTGATCCATCATGAAGCTCAGTAGAGTCTCCTCGTCCTGCAGCAGCTCCTCAGAGAGGCCCGCCGTGCTGTCCTCGTGGCGGGCATTGTTGAGCGACCACTCGCTCATGGTCACGTTCTCAGCCGTGATCTGCACCGACTGGGCGAGCCAGCTGTTGAAGAAGGTGCCGTCTATGGGGAAGGAAGTCGACAGACCTGGAAACATGAGGAGAAAAACAGAGAATTGCCTCAGAAATAGCCCAGTTTCCCGTTGGCAACCCAATAACTAGGGCACACGGGTGTTGCTGAAGCTCTTTGGTGCTACTGGAAGCTGGGTGCTGCTGGCCTGGTTGAAGGCCCGGCCAAAGCCAAGCTGGACATTAAGGTCTCTGCTCCTCTTCAAGGTGCAGGGATGAAGACCAGGACCTCGGGATCTGACCTGCTGCTATGAAGATGAATCACTTTGGACGCGGTTCCTAAGGGGCAGGAGCTGTAATAACCTCTGCACCGTGCAAGGAGAAACAGGTCATTGAGCAGCAGAAAGCTCCCATAATCCAGAGCAAACAACTTGGCAATGGTCTTGAACCATCCCACCTTTACATGGCCACAACGCTCCACACTCCACAACCGGGTTAAGGGGATTGACTTCCGAACACTGCTTAAAACCAGCCAAATAAAACATGCAGAGATAAGGCGGGAGGGACGTGAGCTGCAGAACCATCTGCAACCACTCAAGAGGTGTGAAAACTCAAGCAGAGGAGCAGCAACACCAACCTATAACAGAAAAAGCTCCAAAACGTCCTGATAATTATGTTTGAGGAGAGAGCAAGAGGAATGTTATGGGCTTGGACGCATCCAAGAAGCTGGGAGAGAAGGAGCTCTAAAACCCAGTCCCTGCACAAGCCTCACCAGCTTTAATTCCCCATAATGGAGACCCACCAGCTCAGCATGGCCATGAGCAGCTGATTGCATTGGACTGGAAATCCACCAAAACCAGCTAGCAGGACAAACGGGGGAACGCCTGAAGTCTGATTTGTCATCTTTATACCTGCCTGTTTTTAGGAAAAGCTTGAGGGCTTCATGATCCATGCAACTTGCTGGATGTTCCCCCTTGCAAAACCACATGCAGTGCAAGGGTGGGTGTGCGCAGAGCTCACATCAAGTCCCATGCCAGGAGCTTGTCCCTTCGCCACCAGGATGGGACTCCAGTGCCACTTGGCACCTCAAGGGATACCTCAAGGGATGCTCCAGTTCTTTGCAACAAGGATATGGTTGAAAAGGACCTTTCTCTGCTTTTTCGCCCAGGGTGACGAGCAGAAGCGTGGGAAGGTCCGGAGCACAGAGCACGGCAGGCAGAGTCAGCTTTTTCTGCACAAAACCAGCTGAATTTTGCACATGTCCCTCGGGTGGCCGGGAGCTCCTGACACACACAACGAGACCAGCCATCCCAAGCACGTGGCCAGTTGACATTGACCGAGCGCTCCACTCAGTGGCTGCAAGGACAGCCCCCAGCCCACACAGGGCGAGTGCTGCTCCAGACGCGGCTAAGTCTGATTTTATCACAGAAAGCAAAATAAAATAAAATAAATCACTATTAAATTGAAATTGGTATTTCTGCTAGTTATTTTTTACACTGCACCCTCCCAGTCGGGGTTCAGAGGAGGCTGCTTTGTGCCCCTGCACCAAGGTGGTCTCAACCCCCTGCGCTCCCAGGACGGCACTGTGGGGGTAACGCTGCGGCCGTAAAACCAGACTTACCCAGTTGTCCCAACACAGTTTCGTTGACCGATTTCCTTTTCTCTGTCTTCTCAGGACTATTTTTTCTACCATCTCTTCCTTTCCTTCTCAGGTCACTTTTCTTACCCTTTGTCTTCTTCCCAGTTTGTTCTGGTATTTTTTAGAAAGAAAGGAAAACTCCATGTGAGATCACGTAACAGGGATGCTACGGCCAGTAGGCCACCCCGGACGCAGCTCCTGCAAAGTCCTGAAAGCTCCCACGCGGCTCCCAGGCACGGCCCTTTCTTTGGCCAAATATACCCTAAATTCTCCATGGGTTAAGAAATCCAAGAGTGTTTTTTTTTTTTTTTTTTCCTCCTTTTTTTCTCTCAGGAGAGCTGTAAAACTGAAGCAGCCTATTCAACCTAACAGGATAGAGGTGGAAAGATGATGAGCACTGTCCTATAGAAAGTCAGAAATATAACCGTCAGAAATAATTAGCTATATGGATGTTCAACTAAAAATCACCATTTCCTAAATTATTCCTCTGGGGTAAACAAAACAAGTAACTACCCAGCAAAAGCACAGCTTATATTGCCAAGCCAAATACTCCAAAGGGTTTTGCTTGCTCCGTTAGGTCACTCTCCCAAGGAACCCCGTGTTAACATTTCTATTAATTTTTGGAAGGCCAAGGCTATTGCCCTTTGACCAAAATGAGGAGCTGGGATGGGAGGTGAGATGGGAGCTTGAGCCTGAGGCTCTGCAGAGCTGCACAGTTATGGGAGCAGCAACACTAAGGATGCAACGCGGCGCTGCGGAAACACATCAGCTTATTGCACTGGAGAGACTGGAAAGGCATCGGTAGAGGGAATCACATCCCCTCTGCCCTCATGGAAGCACCCTGGGCATTTGGGAAGGACTTTGCATTGCACCTGCACGAGAGGGATTAACAGAGCATTTACAGGATGCCCGGCCAGGAGCCCCTCCTGAGCACAGGGCTCGCTGCAAGAAAGAGAAGCAAAAGCAGAACTGGTATTTGCTACCTTGCTGCCAAAGAGCAGCAGAAACGCAGAATTATTTTTCACTTCACTTTCAGAATAAAAACATAACTTCGCTTGGACGGCACAAGGGTTCTAAAGAGAAATGAGAACATTACTCTCCGAAATGGAATCTGTCAGGAAAGTAGCAGGTTTCAATGCCAGACAGTGTCTACTCTCCAATTCATGCAAAAACATAATTCAAAAAAAAAGGGGGGAATCGAGGTGGGTTCATTTTACATGGCAATTCCATAGTTTTATTAAAGATCACTTGCTTAAATCATCACTTATCAATGGGGGAAAAATAAAACCTCTACTTCTGAGTTTTCAGGTGGGAGCCATTCCAAAAACACCTGGGCCAAAATCCTCCCTGGAGCAGCTCCAGCAGATTTTGGTCAGTAACCACCATTAAAAACCAGACTCGCATGCAAGGTGAGTTCCTCACCGCCAGGGCAAGCTGCACAAGCAGGGGCCGGGCGGATGGACGACCACTTGCTGCTTTTGCAGGGGTGTGAGACACAGCGAGCAGCAGTCCCGGGTCTGATGCTGCAGTGCCCACAGGAGGTCATCGCTGGCAGGGCTGTAATTTCCTCCCCGCGTTCGGCAGCTGCAGCGCAGGGAACGCGGCCCCCGCGCTCGCACGGCTCCGCAGAGCCCTTAGCCCATGGATGTGGCTCTTCCTCACCCGTCAGCCTCTCACCTGGGCATCAGGCCTGTCACCTGCACCCATCGACCAGCCCTGGGGCAGCTAGGGAGCACTGCTGCAACCCACACAGCTGGGGATTTGTGTCAGTGGGGACAGATTTCCAGCATCCTCAAACCTGATCTTGGAACATCCTGCCTTGGGTCCTGGGCCCATCCACCAAGAGGGACCCACTGAGGGCCCTCCACACACACAGGGCTCAGCCTCCAAAACCTCAGTGCAAGGCAACTTTTGTCCAGGATTACTCAGCCCAGACAGTTCCTGCAGAAACCCCGAACACGTGATGGCTCCAAACGTAATTGCAAAGCCACAATCACAACAACGGGTGGCAGAGGCAGCCAAAGCACCAGATGCTGATGCTGGAAAGTGCTCTGCAGCTGCAGTGTTCAGGTCCTGTGCTGCCACCGAGAGAAGAGGAGGGACCAGGCACTAGGGGCATGGATGGTTAAAAAGGCAAAAATAATAATATGAATAAAAGCAAAGAAAGAAACCAACTTTATTTCAGCTCCTTGATAAAAAAGGTGCCAGAGGCTTTGCATGAAGTATGCATGATGCTCTCCACTAAGAGATCCCTGGAGCAGAGAGAATTATCAGAGCTAAAAGGAGGCGGCATCTAGCAGCACAAGCCAGCCCATGGGCAGCTCAGCCTTCCGTTCCCAACAGAGCCAAAGGCAACAGCAGCAGATCCAGAGCAGCAGCTGCTCTGAGATGCCAGGGAGGCAGCTGCTGCATTAAAACCCCGACGCTGGTAGCCCTGTGTCCAGGATTTGCAGTCTCCTTCCAAAACGGAGGTGCCAGCACCAAGCGCTCCAGCAGCAGCAGCTCCATGGCATCCCCTGGAGAGGGGGATCAAGAGGGTTCTGCAAAAACAAGGATCTCTGACACTCCGGTCACCCAGGATATGACTTTATTATGTGTTTCTGCACAGAGCTGAGTGTTGGGAGAGTCAACACACGAACCGTGCTTGAATGACATGGCAAAGGAGGGGACAGCTCTCCCTGACATTGGGGACGCTGGCGGCTTGGGCAGGAGACTTCAGAGGACAGCATGAACAGTGCCTGCGAGCACGAGCTCAGGGAAGAAGTACTGACCTGGGTACAGATCCTTCTCAATCAGCTTCATCTGGAGGTGGAAGATCTGCTCCTGCAGCTTGCAGATGGTGTGCTTCATCTTCTCCCGCCTCGTCACCATGTAGCAGAGGTTCCTCACCTGTGGAGGCACAGGCAAGAGTCTCCATTTAACCCAGGCTCCGGGCAGCTTCCCCGAGGGGACCTGGGAATTCCACAGGCCAGGTGCTCCAAATCCTCCTCCTGGGGATGTCGGCATGTACCGACACTACAAAAGAGGACTCCTGCTCTCAACTGCATTAAGATATATGAGGATGAAAAATAAACAAACAAACAGCAGTGAATGGTTCAAAGCCTGAATGACTATCCTGGCTCTGGAAACCAGGATCCTGCAGGAGGCAAGAGGGCTGGCTGCTTTCTGGAGTGCGTGGGCGATGCACACACGAGCCGTAAGGATGCATGGATACCTCCAGAGGAGAGTTTTGGGTTCGTTCCTGCCTTTTATCCTATCTTCTTCTGATCAGAAACAATAACGAGTTAATCTTTAGCTTTTACCACCAAAGGCTGGAATCCATGCGGATCTGCACTGCAGCACCGCTGCTTCCCAGGACCCCAATTCCACCCCAAAAGAAGAGCATACAAGGTGTCAAACAGGGCCAAGCATCTGGTATGATTAATCAAGATTAACTATTGATATTATTGTGGCAGAGCCTTTTAGTTGTGCTTTGGCAAGTATTAGTGACCAATATCCACCAAATGGGACCAGAGCCCAGAGAAACGGGGGTGAGTTGTTTTATGGCCTTACCCAGGAATAGTGATGCTGGTGACACACTGGCTTTTTTTAACCTCCTGGTAACTGCTTACAGACCTAACAAAGGAGTTAATGCCCCAAAAGGAGATTTGAAAGGCTCAGGAGAAAGAATGCTATAGAATTAGACCTATGTATAGACGACAGAAGAGAGGCTATCTTTCTTTTTTTTTTTTTCCCCCTGTAATCCCCTAGCTGTAAATAGGAACAAGTTAGTTATAAACTATATATCTTATTACGTTCTCCTCTTTTTGCTCAGGATTGAAGGAAACATCAGGTTAAAATTTCTTTACAAGGAAAACAAGGGCCTCCAGCAACCTGCATATCAAAGCACTGGGTGGTATCTCCTCTGCAGGAGTTTGCATTCCTGCGGGAACGCGGCGGCCGCGCTGGGCTCGGAGGCCGTGGGGATTCGCACACACCTGCAGGCGCCCGCTCAGTGCTGGGGGCTGCAGGGCCTCGGATTAAAGCCAGTGTGAACAAAGCTTGGAACAAGATTAAACAAACAAGAACAACAACAAACAAACAAACCAAGAACCACCAAAAAAAAGAGACAAAGAGGGTAAAAAAGTTCAAAAAAGGGGGCGGGGGGTGGGCCTCCATAAGGATTTTCAGGCAATAGGGCATTTTTGTAGCTTTAATTTGTGACCTTGCAAGGCGCACAAGAGGCAGTGGGTATCAGAGGGCAGAGCCCTGTTTGTGTTACCCACCCCGGTGACTCTGGTGTCTGAACTCTTAGGTCAAGGTATTTTTATGGGCCAGGCAATCCCAGACACAGAGTTTTGGCTAGACTTGTTACCAAAACTCATAGAAATAGCAGTGTCAACGATGATGCCATTGGGGAGGCAGCTCGTGCCGCCTCGGAGCGGTGCCGCAGGGCTGGAGCGGGAAGGAAACCCGGAGCTCTCATCTGGGCACTGGACTTTGGTCGGGCCAGGATTTGCTGTTCCCTACAGGGAGGGCAAACAAACAGATCCTCCCTGGGCCAAGCACGGGACGTGTCAGGGAACAGGGAAGGAAGAGCAGGACGTGCGGCCCTGAGCTCCGGCAGCTGCACTCGGTCACCCACAGTGATTTAGGGACCAGGACCACACATGTCCCAGGCTCATGTGCAAAAGCACAACTGTGTCTTCAGTTTGCAAAGCTCACCTGAAACAACAGGTTGCTCTTTAATATTAACTACCTGGAGCAACTTCTGGTGCTGCCCTGGTGAGAGCCACCGTGACAGCTTGACACAGCTTTCTCAGGAGCACTGAAAATGGCCAGATGGGGTTTGTTTTGGGATCTGCAATAAAGCAAAATCTGTACTCACCCTCTCCAGGTCTTGCCTAAGGTGCGTGAAGAGCTTCAAGCGCCGGTAGAGAACGTCCTGCTCTTGCTGGGCCAAGTTGTCCACTTCGTCCGTTTTTGGTGTCAGCAGTGGCTTGTTGGAGTTGGCTTTCCTCTTTAGCTTCCAGTACTGATAGACAAAATCCACTAGTGATTCGCTTAAGTCAAGGTTCTCCGCCACCTCCGAAGGCTTCACAAGTTCATAGAAGTCCTCCTCCAGCTGCTGGAGCTTCTGCTTGCGCAGCGTGACCTTCTCCAGGTCCAGCTGGCCGTGGTCGGGCTCTGTCCGTGCCTCCTCGGGGTGTTTGGTGGCGCCGGAGCTGTGCTCGAGGCAGAAGGACTTGAACTTCACCTCGTCATTGTCCGCCAGAATAGTCCTCATGTCGAGGTTGTGGTCGAAGGCGCAGGTGACGTGGAACGCCGTGATGCAGGCGGGCATGGAGCACTGCGGAGAGCAGAGCGCGGGTTACACGGAGCGGGATGCGCCGCGGGGAGCACCGGCAGGACCCCCTGCCTTACCCGCTGCAGAGGCACGGAGGAGGCGGATGGATTTCTCCCCATGGAGAGATACACATCTCTGCTTCCCCCGCTTCCTTCCGCCAGCCCCTCTTCCCTTTCCCTCAGCCACAAACTGCCGCGTGGCTCCCGCTGGACGCGGGCAGCAGGGCCGAGGTCGGAGCGCGGAGCTGGCACCACGGAGCCGGTGATGCTCCCCGTGCACCACCTCTACGGCCAAGAGCTTCTCCTCTCCACACTGCATAGCTCCTAATGAGCATCATTGAAAAAAACAAAATACTGATGTGTATGCAGGACAAAACATCCTGAAAAGGAACTTTCTAGACATGGCGTGGTGACTAGTTTGGATAGTAGTGACTAGTGAGTCACTAGTGAGTTATAGTTAGTGAGTAACTAGTTAGCAGTCACTTTGAGTTGCATGGGCTACCACATATCTCACCTACTTGCCTCAGCAGAAAGCACTTCCCATGCATGTCTCCTCTCATCATTACCCAAATTTTAATGCAATTATTTACACCATAACCCAGAGGACATTGGCCCATCCCAGCTGCCAAGGAAAGTGCGAGCAAGCCAGTGCAAAGCGAGGCTGGTTGCTCCCCAGGCTGCACTGCGCTGCAGCCTTCACCCTCGTCCGGGAGGGCCGTGACGGACAGACCATCCAAGCACACATTTTTGGATCAAAAGAGGAAGGAACAGAGCAGAACTTGGCTGTCACCCTCAGGTTTCTCTGGCGGAGCTGGGTTACTGGGCACTGGCCACTGGCACATGTGTGCTTGCTCCCGAGGTGCCCGAGGGAGACGGAACAGGGCAAGGAGACACAGCAGCGCGTGATGGAGCCGCTTCTCAGCGCTTTACAGGCACCTGCAGGCTGGTGGCCTTTGCCAGCTGCAAGCAGCCTGCATTGAGCTTTCCTGCCAGGTAGCCCAAATACATGGTAATTCTGCTGCAGTCGCTTCTCTTCTGGCACAACCGCTGGGATCCCTTAAACTAAACCGCACAGGCATCTCCTGCAGCCCCAGGAAGCGACACAAGAGCCCAGTGAGGACACCAAGAGCCTCGGGCAGACACCACGAGCCCAGTGTCCGTCACGGTGGCAGGAGCACGGCCCCGGCACACACGTGTGCAGGGAAGCCGAGCGGCAGGAACGAAGGGAACCGAGTGACACCCGTCCTGGATTTCTCCTCCAACAGATGGCAAACGGCAGCCGGCAGAGACCGTGCCCAAAATGCAAATAGGACACGGGCAGGCAGCACGGCTGCCAGGCCTCCAATACCGGGTACCGCTTGGCGTGGCTACCCAGGGGCTGGCGAAAGCAGGCAACAAAAACACGATGGTGACTCCAAGCCCCCATGGGCACAGCCAGCCACTGGATCCAACCTGCTCCTCGTGGGAGGTTGGGATTCAACGTGCCGGATAACCGGAGCACCAAGGAGCCAACAGAGCTGCAAGGGGAGGTTTGCAGGACAGATTAATCATCAGTACTGAGCTCCGGCCAAGCCAGCGGACACGACGTTTCTGCAGCCTTGCAAAAGCCACGCGGTGGTTTTTAGGTTTGGTCTCCAGAGCTGACGGCTTCTGCTCCAGCTCATGGCAAGCAGCGGAGGAGCAATAGGTGATGCTTACCCAGGAATTCTCCTCCCAAAGCATTTTCTCCACAAAAGCAGCTTAGAAGAGGGTGGCAGCAGAGGCTGTGCTGTTCAGGGTGACGTGTCTGCCGGCAGAGCCCCGGCACCAGGTGCCCTCCTGCTGCGCCATGGCAATCTGCTGCCAAGGGCTGGTGGGTTCATGGATGAGATGAGAGCTTGGGCCCTGGGGACAGCGGGAAGCGCAGGGCACCCTTGGCACCTCCAGAGTATTGGACCTTCCTGGCACTCTCCTTGCCGCTCTGGCAACTCCACTGAGAAACCTCTAATGTATCCGGACATCTCCTCACGTCTGAGCACAAGAACCACCGTGAAGTCAGGATTTCCCCTTCCCAGGAGACTGGAGAAGTGCATCTATAGCGCCGTGTCCCAGTCCACGTGGCACCGCATGCACCAGGTCCGCATCTCCTTGCGGAAAACCAAGGGAAGCAGCTGGGCATGTGCAGCAACATGAGAGACAAGGGAAGCACTGAGAAGCCTTTCGAGTTCCCCTCTTTGTTTCCATTCTGGTGGCCAAATTTGGATAGGGGAAAGCACCTAGATGCACGGAGCCTGGTGCCTATGCAAAACGCCTCCCCTTCCGAGCTGCAGCCGTGGCAGAGGCAGATGTTTTCTCCAGCTGTGGTTCTGTGTATCAGCAATCCTCCCTGCCCACCCGAGTCTGCAGCCCTTGCTCCTCCTGTTTGCCTTCCAGCAAAGCCCAGGTCCGATCGGCTGCTTGGAAAAACCACCCCTGGAAGCTGTTACCTACCTGCCATCCACCTGCCAGGCCCTGAGCATCTAATTCTCTCTGTAGAGGCTGAAAGCAGAGTGTTTTAACCCGAAACAACCTTTTCTTCAGAGTTGCATCACGAGCCTAAAGCGCTGACGCCGGGGGGTTAGATTACACCTGCCTAAACAGGCACGGATCAGAAACGGGCTCCACAAACACCAGCTCTCAAAACAGAGCCCTGCACCCCGGATGAGTTCAGAACACATTTACCTATCTAAGGGCGAGCCTGCTGCCGATTTACCCCCTAATCCCTTAGATAACAGCACTGCCTGCTTCTCCCTCCTCCCGCCCCGTGGCATCGCCGAGTCCTCTCGGTGACAATCTCACGGCGACTTATAAACCATGAGTTGTCAGGAGCCGAGGTGACAAAGCTCCCCGTCCTGCTGCAGGTGACCTTTAATGCAAATCCAGCCGACGGGAAGGCTCTCGCAGCTAACGCCTGATGCGGCGCTAAGAGGATGAAGTCTCCGGGAAGCTGAAATCTTTTTGATGCTGCCAAGTCTTTGACTCGTCTCCCTGCCTCTCCGTTCTTTGAAAGCGGTTGCTGCTATGACAAGGTACCTCCATCTGGCAGCGTGAATAAGCAGATCCACTCCGAACCGGCAGAAAGGAGTGAGTCAACGCTGGAGGTTTAAAGAAATATTGTGAGATTTCATTTCAGGCTCAAGGGATTGCTTTCAAATAGCTTCCCTTAAAGTATTAAAGCCAAGGCAGTCGCATCAACGCAGCGGGGCCTGCAGATCTCCCATCTCCATCACCCTGCTCAGCCAGGCAGCTCCTTTTGCCCCGACACGCTGTGACCTCCAAGACGCAGCTCCTGTTTCGGCACAGGAGGGGATCCGTTGGGCTTGGAGCACACCCGAAACTGTCTCCCGATTTTTCACAGCTTAATGGCTATTCCACGTCCTCCTGCATACGCAGGACGGCTGCAGCTTCCATGTCTGCTCTGCCCAAGAAAGCAGCAGGCACCAGCCCTGCGCAGCCGGAGCGGGACGAAACAGCCGGAGTAATCGGACACGGATGACACAGCAAAGCTCCCTGCACGCTCTGCCACCAAAGGCACCGTGATGCAGACGGCGGCTTCTCCTCCCTGCCCCAGGATGATCCCTGCAAGGTCTGCCCTGCTTTGGTAGCAGCGAAGTCCATCGGGTCCTGCCTCTGGTCCAAAATGCAAAGTTAGCCCCTTCTTTAGCCACGGGGAGAGCGGGAAATCAGGCGTCTGCAGTGGTTTGCTCCGCTGGGGTGACACAGGAGAGCGCCCAGCAGATCCCCCGCTGCAAGACCAGGCAGGGCTGGCGAGTCCTGGAGCTTCTCAGTTCCCCCTTGAACAGAAAGGCTGCACGTCTGACCCTGCTGGTCTCTGAAACACCTGGGCTTTCAGGCTGGGGGTATCTTACTTTTCCAGCGGCTATTCCACGCCTCACTGCCTGACATTCCCCATTTCAAATCAAGGTCGTTTTCGGTCCCAGTAATTACAGTGTCACTACAGCAACACTACTGTGTTGTGCAAAGAAACTTAATCTAGATTCTCAGCACTCAAGACATTAAATAATTACAGATAACAACATTCAGTGATGTCTGACTGGCGTACGTGCTCCCCGCCATCAGCTTTACTCTGTCATGGACTTAGACTAGAAGGAAACCTTGGCCAGATCCAAACCCCCTGACAGCTTGAGACTCTCCAGTGGCTGCTACAGGCACAACCGAGAAGGCCCAGGAACCTTCAGCACTGGGTTATGTACCTGGATACACGTCCCTGTGCACTCCTTGCAGAGGCTGCAGGACAGAGCCCATCTGCTCGCCGGGATATGGGAGATCTTCGTTATGGGTTCCATTTTTTCAGGACATCCAATGCTAACCTGCTCACAAAGGAGAGGACAGAACATCAATACCAGTTACCAGCATAAATCTCCTATAGAGGAACGTCTGCGGCACTCAGAACAAGGGATGGAGGGTTTTGATCTTGGTGTTTTTTTTTTTTTTTTTTTTTTTTTTTTCTCCCCAAGGTTACTTGTAATTTGGAAAAAACCCTCAGACCCAGAACCAAATATGGATTAAATGGAAGGAAGGAATTTATGCTAGAGGGCAATAGTGCTGCCTCCTCTGGATTAATATGTTGTTTGGACACAGCTGAATATCTCAGCTGGGTGCATAAGATTAGCATTATCCCACCCAGGCAGGTGCCACAAATGTACCTCATCCCCAGGCAAGAGCTATGGACCCAAAGACACGGGCAAGCAGAACAAGCGCTGCCACCCTCCTCCTTCATCCACCCAACTCGTAGTTTGGGATTTGGGCATGGCCCCTCACCCCGAGCCCTCCCCACGACCAAAGAGCCCGATACAGCATCTTACTTCAGGTATCCATAAGGCACAGCTAACGTGGACCCACTTCGTCCCGCTGCGGGTGGGCTTGAGGGCTCCCCCTCTCTTGGGGCACAGCAGACACTTGGGCTGGACGCCCAGGGCGCAGGTCCGGCACAGCCAGCTCCCGATGGGCACCTTCAGGATGCCGTAGCAGGCCTGCATGGACACCAGCGGGGCTGTGTTAATCCCAGGCCACGATTCCCTGGAAAAGCCCCATCCTAGATATAGTCCTTCCCAAGCATGTTCTAAACGCGGTGGTTTATTACACCTGGGCATTGCAAGGACCACAAGCATTGCTCATTTAAGCTCTTCCTTCCTTGCTGCCTTCCCAGTTTTCACATGGATACTCATACTATGGAAACACAATGTCTATAAAACAATGGGGAACAGACACATGCCTTGGGTCCCATGGGGCCTGGAGAGGATTCAACGCAGTGCGGAGAAAACCGCCTAGGTAAATTGGGGCCGAAAAGCCACAATCCCGCAATGGATAAAGACAGCCACATTGGTTAGAAAGCCAACCGAGGTTGAAGGGGAAGTGAAAACAACCATATAAAGGCAGAAGTGAGAGAAAATAAATCAGAAGCTTCAAGAAACTGTAAAAACTGCCCAAGAAATCCAAGGACACAAGGACAAATGTACGGCCAGGGGATGCTAGGACAAGTTTCAGCAGGGCACCGTGCAGAAAAGCGCTGCCCCCATGGGCAGTGAAGCAGACAAGCTTAAGAAATAATTCTCTTTCCTGCTTGGAAAAGAGCCAGATGATAAGCCCTACCACACAGCGATGACGATAAAATATTTTCCACTCCAGCACTAACTTTGGAGCATCAAGAGCAGAGGGATTTTAATCGGCAGGTCCCAAT
The DNA here is from genome assembly GCF_059628265.1 of Tinamus guttatus. Classification (NCBI taxonomy): domain Eukaryota; kingdom Metazoa; phylum Chordata; class Aves; order Tinamiformes; family Tinamidae; genus Tinamus; species Tinamus guttatus. Next base: position 2,163,817 of record NW_028289244.1, on the reverse strand, counting down.
ATCCCCAACATGCAAGCTGCCTCTAGTTTCTCTGGGGGAAAAGGTCCATTTATGATCAGATTGTTATACTAATAAAGAATTAGAAGAATTAAAGGAGGTAATATTGTTGCTGCCTGTCTATATGGGTTTGGGAAGAGCTCGTCTTGACAAACTTACTTTGTGTTTCAGAGAGAATCTAACTTTGGCTGATAAAGACATGTCTGTAGCAGATTTTTGTCAAACATCTGATTTGGTACCAGGCAAAATAAAGAAGATAAACACACAGATAAACTCCAAAACTCACAGGGAAGCAGGGAATCACCAAGGCAGCTCCAATGGATCTGTTCAGCAATCTCAGCTTCCCATTACTTATCCCTACAGATTCCAGAGCTGTGGAGGTGACATTTTGCTCCTGGAATCAAATACCACAGAGCCTCCTCCCAGGCCAGCAGTGGCCCCAAGAACATGATCATTTGCCAGCCAAACACAAGCTCCCAGCACAGGAGCCACAGCCTCATTGCAGAGATGGAAATCTGGCAGTACCGGGATGAGGGGTGGGAAGCTGGAGATGGGCAATTTTCACGCTAAAGGGAAACGCAGTGTTTTTGCTGCGAGGGTAACGAACCCGAATGATTTAGCAGCGGGAAGAGGGAGGCTGAAGATTTTAAAGTGACGATTGCAGGTGCTTGCAAAAATGATAGGCTTTGCAGGAATTAATTAATAGCAAGTCTCCTGGCTTGTGTTATGCAGATGAGACGATTACAATGATCCCTTCCGGCGCTATAATCCAGGAACGTGTTCTGGGCATCGCCCGCCCGCTGTGCCGAGCGCGGGGCCGAGCCGCGACACAACTCGTGACACATTCTGCAGCCCCTCTGCTCAGGGTGTATATCAGGGCAGCGATTGCATCGCTGGAAGCGCTTAGAACCCGATTCCCTGCTCCTTGCGAGCGATGCAGAAGCTCCCGCTCCTTTAGCGGTCTCTAAATCCAGGCACCCGCCCGGCGTCGGGGCGGAATCGTCCCCGTGTCCGGCAGGCTCTGATTCACTGATGGAAACGGTGCAAAACACCCACTTGCCTCGACTATACTTATCCACAGCGCTCCCACCTCCGGGAAGCACTGAAGGAAAAGCTGCCCGGAAGATGAGCAGAGGGATCTCTTTGGGGAGGAAAAGAGGAAAACTCACAGGCAGTGGGAAGCGGAGGGCTCTGGCCTGGCCCAGTCCAGCAGCTGCTGTGGCCAACGCGACAGAGGCCGTGTCACCTGGAACTGCAAGTGCATGGGCCGACCCAGGATCCCGCAGACACCACCGTGATTCCCCCTCTCCCGAGGAAGAGCCCTGAAGCATCTACATTTGATTCTAAAAACAAAAGATTTTTCCTCCGGCACTAAAATCAAGTGAAGTTCCACATCCTTGCAGCAAGGAAACCAGGAGGAAGACTCTGCCATGGGAGACAGTGGAGACAAAGTCCTCAAGCCCCCAGCACAACCTCACATGGTTATTGCCATGGAGGGGGCTGCAGGAAAGACTTGCCCATCCATCCCACTCGCTAGCACAAGATCAGACCAACATCCTTCCTAACCTGCCACCAAGGGTGACCAGGCTCTGCACTCAGCCTGGTCTCTCCTGGATGCTGCAGATCCCTTGGCAGCAACTTAATACAGAGAAACACGGCAGGGAAGGAGGTAGTCTGGGAGAATATGGACATTGACAGAAGAGGAGATGGGAAGAGTCACAGAGATGAAGGCACAAAAAGGAAGGGGCAAAGCAAGAGTGTGGGAAACGCTGAAGCAGACTTCTGTTGGAAAGAAAGCAAGAAAAGCACATGTGAAACCACCTCAAGTCTGACAAAGACAACACTTGCTATCCAAGGACCATTGAAGAAGGAACTGATGGCAGAAGCTCAAACGCTGCTCTAGGGTAAAGCAGGGAAGGCAGGCAGGGCACAAGTGCAGGAGGACACGTGGGGCGAGGGGCTCCTCGCGGCCGCTCACCTGGTGCACGCAGACATTGCACTTGTCACAGAAGACCATCTCGTTGCCGTCCTCGCCCTCCGGGGAGCGGCACACGTCGCACACCACGTCCTCGTCGTACTCGATGCCGAGGCCCTCCTCCGTCTCGATGGCGATGTTCATGTTCTCATAGCACATGGTCTCCAGCTCCTCCAGGACTCTCTCCAGGGTCATCTCGTCCAGCTCTGGTCTCTCTGCAAGGCACGAGAGAGGGGATGATTTTGGCATCGTACCCACTACCCATCCACAGATCTGCCTTTGGTCTGTGCTGCACCGCAGAGGCACTTTAAGCTTCCCCTTAAGAGGCAAATCCACGGAGACGATACGATCGGTGCTTCAGAAAACGGCTGCTTCCAACTCAGGATACGGTTTACGTTTCATAGACAGCAGCAAAATATTGCTGCTGGCTGAGAGCAGCGAGAGCCATTGAGCTGAAGCAACGCGGATAATTGGGTCTGACAGCTTAAACGTTTGAGGAGACAAGTTCTGCAAAGACGCTTTCTGCGGCGAGGGCTCAGGCAAGCTTTGGCAACGCAAAGTCAACGCTTTAATTGTGATGGCTGTGAAAATTGACCCTTTTCAGGCCAATTAAATGGAATTGTAAAACTGAAGCCAAAGGCTGAAAACAAGGACAAACATGTCTATTTTTTTTTTTTTTTTTCCCATCCATGTTGGGTCCACAGGAGCCCAAAGGTCAGGCCCAGAGCGAGCTCGTGTCTACCAGGCTGCTCTTTACTATGTCTGCACTGGAATCCTTAGCAAAAACATGCATTGGAGATGCTTTCCGTGCGGTTCATCCCCCAGAACAACCGGGAAGAGGAGGCCAACCCCAACTCTTATCGACTGCACGAAACTCTGTTGCAGGGAAGAGCCGAAAGGCGGCTCCCCGCAGCCCAGCTCTGCCGCACGTGCCCTCCGGAGACATCAGCCTTGGTGGCCTTCCAAGCATGACTTCATGTGGGCTTTATCCGAGCCTGCTAAGAGCAGGCTTTTCTGGGTCAGTCTTTTGAATCAGCAAATCATTACAGCAGGGTGAGCCTGGGATTACTCCATTTCTCCCCATATTTCTGGTCCCTACTCCATAAAACAACCGCTGGGGTCTCCCTCCCCCAGCAGGAAGCTGCTGTGAACACGATGCTCAGGGAACCCGAGCCTCTGCCCATCCCGAGGCCAGAGAGGGGAGAAGGAAAGGGAGGGAGGGGGAATTTCTGCAGGAAACCCAAGACCAACCCGTGCCAGGGCCAGGAACGCGCGGGTCCCATTGCACCGCGAGTGGAAAGAAGCCTCCTGGAGTGACAAGCGATCTGCCCCCGCGCACCTCAGCTGCTGAGCAGGCTCTAAATATTTCATTGCCAGTGATACTGCCAGCAAAACCCGCGGGAGAAAGTCAACGCCGGCGCCAAGAGTGCTCAAACCCACCACAGCCCAGTAGGGATGGGGAGCGCGAGGCTCCGTCCTGCAGGAGCCCTGGGGACACGAGCGGCGCGTGGCCTTCCCGCCCCGAGCAGAGCAGGTTTCTGCTCCATCCCTGTGCAATGCGTTTGCTGCGCCGTTATGCTGGGGATGCCTCCCGCCCGCCTCGCTCGCGCTCCACAGAGAGGGAATCACACGAGGCCGCCGCTCGTTGGCCCTGCTCAGCTACCCCGGAGCTCATTGAATCGACAATTGCGCTCGATGGGGATGAAGGGATTAATCGCTTATGAAACACTAACCAACAGGGCCTCAGGGTGAAGTTCGTCTTCCATTTGTGCTCCATTTATCTCCTTCTGCATCATATAAAGTTACTGCTATTAAACCCCATTCATAAAATTGTCATCTTTTTGGCTGAGAAAGCGCTATCCGTATCGATCGTGGCCAGCCAAAGAGCAAAAACAACAACAAAAAGGCTCAACCCAAACACTCTCTAATGCAACAGTAACACCGCTATTTTCCCTGTGGAGCAATGTGCAAAGACTCGGATACTGATCTTGGCTACACTGAATAAATCCAGTGGAATCAGCCCAGGGACGACACTCTGGCGCACCCGCCACGAGGGTGCCTAGGAACCCCCAACCCAGACACATAGATTGTCAATGAGAACAGTGAAAAAGACACTTGCAGTGCATTAAGGCAGGCCATGATCTTGTGCAAAAGGGCTTTCCTACATGCCCATCGCAGCCCCATCAGCAACCAAAACTTTTGGACATAATTTGGCACCTCCATGGACCAGCAGGTCCTCCCAGGTTCACCCACCACTTTGCAGCTGTGGTCAAACACATTTCTTCACGCAATGCCATTCACTGTTATGATCATTTTCTCAATACTGTAATTTATGTGGCGTGAAGGAGCAATATTCCTCTGCTAAATGAATTCTCTGCTATTCTTTACTCCAGCTTGAGCCTACTCACTGCACTGAGAGAAAAAAAAACAAAAAACACACCGCTGGAGAGCCACCTTCCCCAAAGCAGAGACCTATTTCTGACTAAACTGTGCGCCACTAAAATCAATTTACTGAAACAATAAATCCTTTTACCCTGCAGAGTGTATCTGCAGATAAAACAGCTCATGAGCAAACAACCACGGGGGCTGCAGGCTGCACCATTAGTCGGTGCACAAACTATAAGCCTCAGAATCTATTTTCCTGCAAAAAACATGCAAGCAATCAAAATTACTGCTCCTAAAAATAAAAAGCACTTGGGAAATGATGTAGATGAGTCTGCTATCATATAGGGTATGGCAGAGTGCAAGGTGGTGATGTCCCCATTGGGCTCAGGGTGCTGGTCCAACAGCAGCTTGACCCTGTCCTCGGGATCACCGGGATCCTTTGCTTCCTCCCCACTCTTCCACCTCCTTGGCCTGCAGAGTCCCAGCTCAAATGTTCTCATGCCCTTTGTGGCGATGATGGATTAAAGCAGACCCATCTCTGCTGGTCACGGGGACACCACCAGCTCCTCGGATGCTGATCAGAGCCCTGCAGGTTGCAGAAAACCTTCTGCTCATCCGAGCATCACGGCTGCACTTCCCTCGGGCACGAACAGGATTCGCAGACAGACCCACACCGTCAAGCCCAGCCAACAGGGCAACCACAGCACGTGCCCCCTGCACACGAGCCAAGCACACGCAGCGAAGCTTCGAGATGTTTTTGTTGCAAACACAGCCTGCTAATGCACTTACAAGATTTACAGGAACCAATTATCACCCTTTCTGCCACCCACCGACATCAATTATTGCTCAGATTTAAGATGATGACAAAACGTTTCAGCAGCCACTTTATAATCCGCCGTCTCTCCGCAGTAAAGCCGTGCGTCGATGGAGCCGGCCCGGGGCACTGCTATTAAACCTCTTCCTCCCCCCGCAGCAAACCCCAAATGAAGGAACCCTCGGTACTGGAAAGCCCGGCAATCACCACAGGGGATTTATGCAAACGGTGAAACAACAACCTGACATAAAACCTGCTCGTGCTGCAAAACGCGGAGGCGAAACGCGGCTCCCCCCTCCTGCCCGCCTGTACATTAAGGTAGAGGCGAGGGGCTTTCCTGCAGCACATGTTTCTGCAAGAAAACTTTCTCATTTCATTCCTTTCCCCAGGCTCTTGGTGGTGTCACCTCTGCCACTGGCTTATGGAGCGGCTACCTGGAAACGTTTCTGTGTCTCCTTGATGGCTTTGGGGTGATACTATTAAAGTTTTGCTGTTTTTAAACATCACAAACTGCACCAGCAGCAAAGCAGCCGTCCAGGCATGCTTAACCACTGAGGTCACCTCCGTTGCGCCGAAGTCCTTGAAACAGCACATTTTGACTCGGAATAGTAACAGCTACTGAAACATGAGGGGGGTGGGTGTGGGGAGGGGTTAGAATTATTTTAAAGCTGTTTTATGCAAGAAACCTTTGCTTTGCAGCCAGGCTGCTCAAGCTCAGTACCCCTCCAGAAGGTCGAGCTGATCTCCATGATAAACTTCCCTCTCCAGGGTGCCCTAAAAAGGGCTGGAAACGGCGGCGCTGCGGCTGGGAAAGCCGGTGGCAGCAGGGATGATCTCATGGGTGTTTTCCAGCCCCCCTCCCGGTGCTGGGCGGAGAGGCTGCTCTTCCTTTGTCATTAAATATTTTGCGGGTGACACGCAGGACATCGATCCCACCAGGACCCGGAGGAGCCTGAACTCCTGCCTATTGCTGCAGATTTGGCGGGAGGTTCCTCCTGCCTTGGCTGCCAGAGGCCATGCTGCTCAATTAAGCCACCTTAACGATGATTGCAGAAGTTTAACAAAGCTTGTTTGGGTACTGCTTTTTTGGGAGGGCTCCTGGTTCCCTCCAGCCACACAGAGACCTGCTAAGAACCATCCTTGCAGCAGCTTCCCCACTGGATAAGCTGCATGTGGCACCTTGGCACACGTCTCCCAGGCTTTGCACGAGCCATCCGCAGAAGCCCCACATCCGAGAGCCACCCTTGCGCCACGTCCCTAGCCCAGTACTCCGAAGAAATACTGACATGAGCCAAATTTAACCCCGCAGAGCCGGAGGAGCCGCGTCTTGGCCCACCACCGTGCTGGCGGGATGAAGCTGTGCCCGGAGGGCAGGGCTCCAACGCGCTCTGCCCTCCCGTGCAGACGTCTGCCCTGGGCAGCACCGCTCCGGGTGCGCGTTCCAGCCTCCACGGATCTCAAAGGTGAATGTTTTATTGTGCTGCTGTTCTTACCTGAGCAGCAATGGCACCACAATAACCCACACCCAACAAGGACTGGAAACTCCCCGCAGAGCCCGGCACGACGCTGCCTCTGCGCCAGCCACTCTGCCCAGCAGACCATGCTGAGCAGCAGCGCCAGCAGCCGAGTTCCCAGTCCGGTTACCTGCACTTAACAGAAATGCACTAATGGATTTTAAAAACACGTGCTGATATAGCAGGGCAGCAATGCAGCCAACACTACACAGGGCTATTTAAAGACAACTGAGAAAGGAGACAGCGCAGGATCAGCATTCCTGAGCTCGTGTGTTTTGACTAGGAAATCCTCCTTCCTCTGACTCCATCTGTGAGCGACGCTCTCAGATCTGGCCAGTCAAAGGAAGAGGAGCCAGGATCAATGTGCCCACCCTGACCACACACCTCCTCCTGCAGCACAGATGCTGCAAGGAGCAGGACCAGAGACGAGGCCTCTGGGGTCCATCAGGTCTTCTGCAAACCAGATTCCTGCTCTGTGGGAGAAACTGCACAATTGCTGCAATCATCTATTTTGCCCTGTTCCTCTTGCACTAGCCCCCAATCCCCAAAGTGAGCAAGAAGCACCAAGATGCACTCAGGTCCTGCACTGTGGCAATCCATGTAAGCTCTTTTGGAGAACCAAACAAAGCTCCTTCCTCAAGGCCTTCCGACTTTGGTTCCACATCATTACTTAATGCCCACTCGACACACATCCCGAGCAAGCAGAGGCATCCCAGCAGGACTTACCCATCTCCTTGAGCTCCATGTTGACGAGTTCCAACCAGTAGGCATCAAGCTCATCCAAGTCATAGCGGCTCATGCCTTGCAAGTACGTCCTCGTCGCTTCCGAAATCTCGCAGACGGGCGGGCTGCTCGGCGAGCCCTGTGAAAGCGAGTTGTCCAGCTGGGGTATGATCCTGGAAGAAAAGGAGGAAGAGTTGAGAAAGCGCTAGAGCTTGCAAAGACGCAACTAGCCGGCCTAGCAAGATCTCGTGGGCTCAACACGGCCCGCTGTGTCTCAGGCACTTGGAGGATCAGAACCCGGACACACATTTTCACAGGGGCTGCTAGTTTGGGATACCCTATTCAGTGGTTTGATTTGGAACGGATTAAAGCACTCTGATTCTGTAAAGCAGCCCAATTTTGAAAAAAACACTGGCCATCAGTTCCTTTTTTGGTATGTCAAACCACGTGTGAATAGCTGGTCACCATCACAACTCACTCATTAAAGCCTCACAAATCTTTCTGACGCACCTCAAAGGACCAATTCTCAGCCTCCACAGGAATGTCGTAGAGCTCCAACTGCCTTAGTGATGCAAGATGTCACTACAGCTGCTCCGATTGATATGATGTCACCAAGAGGGACACGTGGACGGGTGGAAAGGCGCCCGATGGAAGCAGCATCACATCGGCACATCCGTGCTAGGGAACCAGCCGGCGTGGGCCGGCTTCCCACTCACCTTGCCCTTCATCTAGTGGCAAATCTCAATGCTCAAATGAGTGACCTTGCAGCTACGCCGGGGACACCGTGTCCCTTCATGGGACATCTAGCACCTCCTGGCCTCGCTCCCACCGAGTCACTGCAGCACCAGAAACACCTGCTACAGGCCACGACAAGGCACAAGTGACACCGTATGGGATGGTGGTGACACTGGCTTCCCAAGGCAGGATGCCAAACCTGCTGGGGTATCCAGCAATCCCAGAGATCCTTGCAAGGATTGCTTAGGAAAACTATGCGCTCCGCTGGCTGCTCCAGGGCAGAGATTGGGAAGCCTCCCTTCCAGGGCAGAGATTGGGAAGCCTCCCTTCCAGGCCATCCAATCCATACTAATTCCTGCTACCTCTCCCCTACCCACAGAATGATTTTTGTCATTGACCTACCAGAGTTAAGTCCTCACATTGATGAATGCGAGAGAAACATGGTCTCTAAAGGTCTCCGGGCAGTTTCCCCATCAATAAATTGTAAAAAAAAAAAAAAAAAAAAAAAGACCTGCTTTACTACTCCATGCACATCTCCCACAAATTTCACTCTGGGCTCTGAAGAAAACCCTATGAAAACCCTAGCTGACAGGGTCTCCAGATTTTGAAGTGAGCTGACTGCGGTCTGGGGGCTGCAGCAGGATCTGTGCTTGGCGCCGACAGCGGTGCTGACACCCAGCACGCTCCTAGCAAGCCTCAGGGCTTCCATTTACAGATCCAAGAACAAGTTTACAGCCCTAAAAACACACAGGCACCATGGTGCAATGTGCCTCGGCTCAAGAAGAGCTGAAACCCTCTTTGCCTTGAGCCCAGGTAGCCATGAAAAGCTTCAAGTCCTTGGCCAGCCACTGGGCAAGCTCAGCACAGGGGTCCTGCAGCAGAAAGCTCAAAGTTGTGGAGGAAAAGCCCTCGTGCTGCAAGGAACATGTCTTTAGAGATGCTGGAAAGGGGGAGCTGCACCGCACGCTCGGCCGCAAGCCTTTATTAATCCCGTTATACAACTTGCTCAGCGCCGAGCCAGCAGCAACAGGTGATGCTCTGAAACACAGCCAGGCGGGAGGCTCCGAGCCGTGGAAGAAGGAGCCTCTCTTCCCAGCCTGGCACACGAGCACGGACATTGCTGTGTGGGCACCCAACGGGCAGCCCAGCACACACGTGGCTCGCTAAGGACACGAGCACGCGTGGCCGGGACCTGGGACCTCCTCCTGTGATGTGCAACAGGGCACCCACATCGTGGCCCCGAAAGTGGAGGTTTCAGGGCCAGATGCACCCACAGAAAAGTGCTGCATCCAGTTTTTCCCAGCGTTTCACCATTAAAATGTGTTTTCTTCACTCTACCCTGAACTGAAATTTATAGAGTAACTCTTTGCTGCACACTCTGTCTATGAAGCGCTGCTAATCATTAGTGCTACAAGGAATAAGTATTAATATGCAATGCCTCTCTTAAGAAGAGCCTCACCACTAAATCCTGGTGCTATCTGAGTGAGGCCGGTGCACCAGGAAAGCCTTTTTTGTGCTCATTTTTTGCTGGAGCTACACAAGACGGTCAGAGTTTGGCCATATAACAGAGGTGAAGCTGCTCCTAGCAGTCTCTGGAAGGCAAATTCTGCTATTAAAATCCCACCTGGAGATTGCACAGAGCCACTAACCAATAGCCGGATATATCTTTGCAGACTTCTCACTGCAGCGATTTAAGACATCTAAGTGGAAAGCAAGAATAGCAGGTTGGGATCTGCTTCCAGTTATGCTGTTTTATGCTGTTATAAATCTCTGACTTGAGTGCTGCTCCACCTGGCTTGCACTAGTCAGAGATGGGACTCCAGAGGCAGGACTGGATCTCCTTAGGATCAGAGCTGCCCCTACCTGGGATCTTCCCCTCTTGAAGGTGGCTCAGAGCGGCTGCTCAGATGGTGCTTGGTACCACCACTGGCTCCAGAACAGGGCAAAAACATCAACATTTCCTCCATCTGCCCCTCCCAGGCTGAGGGGGCATGGTTTTCTAAAAGTTAGCCAAGTGCCCACTGCTCATCCTTGGCCAGAGCAGGCAGAGCTGCTCTTCTGTGTTCTGGCATCTCTCTTGGCTTGGGAGAGAGCCCACATCATCTCCCTGCTTATGGTACCAACACTTTCATTTAAAAAGAAAAGTCAAGATTAAGAGCCCAGCTCTTAATGACCTCAATTTTGAGGAAGAGAAGTTCCTCTACCTCCCCCTAAATCACATTCCTCCCAGCCGAGCCCTCCTGCAACCACAGTTGTCCTGCTCCTGTGAAGGGCCTGAAGGAGCTCGAGTGCCCCAGAGATGTTGGCTTCCTTTATTCATGCAGCTAGACAGATGCACGACATATTTTTAAAAAGCCCCTTTCAATCAAGAGCGTATTTAAAAGAGGGGCTGAAAATTGCTATCAGTCTAGAAAGCAGAACAAACTCGAGGCCATTAATGTAGAAGTGGGTCTCAAGGGCCCTTCAGGAAGACAAGTAAGTGGACCCCAAGACTCTTGAGAATCACACGTGTCCCCAGAGAAGACTACACGTTAATAAAAAAAACCCTCAAATTCCCGTGATTAATCAGCTCAGTAAAGCAAATGCCTCACTTGGCTAAAGTGAGAAGGCAGCTCTTCTATACGCTCCCTTTTAATGTACTAGGGAGAATAATAAATAAACCCGTATAGGTTTCCCTTCTGCAAATACTTAATTTTATTACAATGAAGGCTTTAGTCACTCTTCTCTACCTATATTCCAGCCTATATTTGCCTTGTCCAGTATCCATAAATAAATCAGCTTAGCGAAGCCAGTGGAAAGATAACTTTGGCAGCACCCTCGAGCGCTGCCGCTATCAGGGAGTTTTGTGGCACACTCACTTCTGGAGGGCTCACTGTCATTTCAAGGCACGATCTCCACTTTCTGTTTATTCAAACCAGGCTCTAGCAGGCTATTCAGACCAGGCGCCCAATCTTCTTATGAACTTAAGCTAACAGATTTTATAGGCGTTATTGCTACTCCATAAAGAGCAGCATTTAAGATGTTAGAAAAGCAGAGTGCTGGGGATGCAGCTCGGCAGCAGGGCTCACCCCAGAGCCTCTGTGCGCACGAGAAGCGGCGGCAGCCGGGGCAGTGCAGATGACCACATCGTGGTGGGACCTCGGGCTGGTTTCAGCAACAAAACACAGATGTTTTTCCGGTTAACTGGACTAAAGCAGCGTCTGGCCCAGAGCAAAGTGTGCGCACACACAGACATGCACACACACCATTCCTACTGCCCAGGGCGTTCGTGAGAGCTGTCTGTACACACGAGCTAGCGGGAGGCCAGGGGGAAAGGGCAGCAGCATGAAGTGATGGATAGGGAAGCCAGGGAGATGCTTCAAGGGCAGAGGCACCTTAAAGCTTCCCCTTTTCCACTGCACATAACCTTCCCACATCAAACAGGAATCAAGGGGCCCATGAAGCCCCACAGAAACCCACCTTGGGCAGCTCTGCCGCTTGCGATAGCTCTCCAACTGCTCCCGAAGGACAACAACCTATTCAGGACCTCCCTGGAGGTCAGCTGAGCTTCTCCAAACAGAGAACACAGCTTGCTAAAGCTTTCCGACTCCCACTTAATTAACGTGCACCTGGGAAGAGCCACCAGCAGAGGCAGGGAGGGCCGAGCGTGCGCTCGCCTGAGATGAGGAGCAAGACAGACGTTGCTTCCTCACGCGCGCGGGGCCAAGTTCCCAGCGTCAGAGCATCTGGAGTTCATTATCTCAGCCAGAGAGGTTTCCGCAGTTATTTCAATAACACAAACAGCTCCGCTTTCAGTCGCACCCACCTCGCAAGGGAGAGCAGAGGGCGACGGGTGGCAGCTCTGCACCTGCAGCCCCCACAGGGATCCCCCTGGGCCGGGACAGGATCCGAGGCTGCTCCAATCCACCCGCAGCCGGGCGCCGGATCCGCTACATGTGGGCACCCACCGGGAGAATTAAATACATTAAAGTAAAAATCCAAGTGGCTCCAGCACCGAGTGAGAACCTGCTGGATTAACACGTTTTATCTCACCCCCTGGAGGACAGGATCCCTAGAGGCCATCGGAGGCTGAAAAGAGTGCCAGCAGCTGCCAAGTGCCACAAACCCTTAGGAAGGAGGGATTTACCCCGGAGCAGGCAGGAGCTGGCCCTGTCCTGCTGCGGGAGCCGCTCGCAGGGTCGTGCTCCCCATCGACACCATCTCATTCCACTTGGCGGGCGCCCTGCGCCTCGCACTGCAGCTTCCAGGTCACCGAGCGGCTTCTCCCTCTGGGAATTTCACACGGAAATAGCTGTCACTCCCAACAGCACCGGCACCACCGAGCTGACGTGGAGCATCCACCCCTGCACCCATCCCTGCTGCCTGCTCTGCTGTACCTCAGCCTCCCACCTGTGCAATAAGGCACATTGTTCTATATATACACACACATATAGATGCGCAAACACATGTGCACACATACACACACATAAAAACACACCCTTGTGAGGTTCCTGTTCCATGGGGGTTGCAAATGCGGGCACATTAAAGCCAGGAAAAGGTACATAAGCCCTTGAAGTGCTGCTGTCACCAAGGTCACCAAGAACAGTGACTTTTTTGGCCAAGCTACAGCTACCAGAGAGGCTCCAAGGATCATGGAGCAATTGAACGGGGAGAGGGGAAGCCACAGGGGCGACGCATCCCTGGAGCTCTGGGTCACGGCACCCTAAGATCTGCTCGGCTCCCCTCCAAGCAAGGGGCTCCCAAGGCTTCATGGAGTGAGACCCACATCCAGAACCGTGTGGAGGACCAAATGCAGCAGCCCAAAGTGCTGCAGGAGGCGACTCCTCAGGTTCATGAGCGGGATAACCAGAGAACCAGGAGCTGTTTAGGGAGACGAGGTGGTGGATTGAGCAGATCCCAACCACAAAGCAAGGCACCCATGTTGGCTGGCCTGGAACATGGGATTAGGCACCCGGGAGTCCACGGGCAGTGTGGGGAAGCTGCCGTTCCAGCCTGGTACCACCACGGCCCAAGCCTGCATCCGCTCCTGCACCAGCGGGAAGCCTGGGGGGGCAGCAGCTCTCGAAAATATGAGCTTTGGTGAAGGCTGAGAATAGATAGGCTTGTTTAGTCTAGAGGAAAGATGAGTGAGCAGAGGCACGACAGCAGCCTCAAAAAACTCCAAGATTTGGGGCAAAGGCTACTGCACGGACAGCAACGAGGATGTGCGCTGGAGCATCCCCCTGGCAGACCGAGGGGCCCCGGAGCAACCTTCTGGGATGCAGGGGCTGGGAGGAAAGCAGAGGCGGACGGATGCTGGGACCCTGCAGGATGCTCCGACGTGCCGGCACGGGCGGAAGCCGCAGGACCCGCCACCGGGCACCGCAGGGCTGGCGCTTCCCAGCTGGAAGGCGCCGCAGCCTCAGCTGGGGAGCAGACGGGCCCGCCAGCCAGACTGCGGTTAGCTATCAAAGACGGATAAAAAAAGCTGCTCCGCACACAGGGGGGCTTTTTATACCCTCCCTCCTTCTTCTTCGAGGACTAAATCAACTCAACCCCTTTACAACTTCCCTTTTGATGTGCTCGGCCTCACTAAAGTTCCGTTTCTTTCCCGTTTTCCCGCAGGGAGGCAGGGACAGCTGCACAGGAGGTGCCTCATCCCCTCAGGACCAGCAGCTGCGGGACCGGTCGGGTCACCCCAACGTGCCCGGCAGCTCCGCGCGGTCCCGGTGCTGATTCCAAGTGCACGGCAGCTCTCCCACATTTCTGCGCTGCCCCAGCAGCTGTTTAACCGGCTATTTTAAACTGCACTTTTAATCCCTATTCTAAAATAGCCCAACGAGATATCACACGGCACCAGCGCACTTTTCCTCTGCGGGGTTAGGGGGACGTTTGTTGGGCTGCTCCTTGTCAAGCCCCCAAACCTCCACCTTCCCATCACATTTTCCGCATCCAAGAGCTACTCGGAGCAGCAAGACAGAGGTTTTTAAGCCCAGGGCCGACTCCTGCAGCCTCAGCACCAAACACTGGCTGCATCCAGGGCTGACACAGGAGCCTACACTCCACGTGCTTCCACCTTGCTCTGCTCAACCCTCCTGCTGATGTTACCAGGCTTTCTCCAACCTCTCGCTTACCTAACCACGGGCTCAGGGATGGCCTCGGCGCTGGCGGGCACCTGCACGCCCTTCTCCCACTCCTGCCTCCAGGGATCCGCGAGGATGTAGTACTCATCCGGGCTCAGCTGGAACGAGTCGGGAATCTTCATGGCCGTGATCAGGTCAGTGCGGAAGACCTGCACCAAGAAACAAAGCCAAGGGACAGTATTAAAAAACTCGGCCAAAGCACAGGACAGTGCTGGGAAGCCCTTCCCAAGCAAGGCAGCACTCCTGTTTCCAGCTTGCTCCCCAGGAATGGGTCATCTCAGCATGATAACAGGATCCATACAGAATAATGGTGGGGAGAAAAAGTGCAAATAGGTTAATTTTTGCACAGGCAGATATATCTTAAACTCTGTCCTCTCCCACCTGAAACAGCTGTCTGGAATCTGTGAAGAATCAGAGAACACCTTCCTGGCCCCAGCATCCAGCATATGCTATAGGGAAAGGGTGTCCAAGCAGCAACAGAGTCTCAAAGGCAGCACTGGATGCAAGATCCTGCATCCTAATAAATCCTCATCCTGCAGCAGTCACCATCAGCTCAGAGGGACCTTGCAAAGTCTCCACCTTGATGAGCCAAAAGTGGCTTCACCTGGAGGGAGGCAGAAAACATGGACCCAGCTGCAGAGATAAACCAGCCATGGGGCGCTGCAGGGAGGAGTTGCATTGGAAATTAAGGTTAAATTAAATTCACAAGAGGCTAACTGCTCTTAACACAGCCACTGTGGGTAGAGGTGTATAGAGACCAACCTGGCTCTCCCCTTCTACCTGCTGCAAAATGCCCCTGCTCCTGGGGTGGGAATTCTGCAGGAATAGCTGAAAAGCAGAATAAGCCCCAATTTTGCTCCAACAGAGATGCTCAGGAATAGCCTGCAGTATCTGCAATCCTCTTGGCCAGACGTGGGTGACTGAGGTGAGCAGGGCAAAGCTGGGAAGTTTCACTGAGCCTCCCAGCCACCTGCTGCCTCAAGTGCAAAGGAATTGCTAAATGGTGAAGTCATTTTGCATGTTATTTTTCTGCCTTGCTCCTAAGGGGAAAGATAGAGCTCGCAGCCTCGGGAAAAAGCAGCTTGTTTAGCGAGCAGGGAGGTGTCAGGCTACACAGCTGAACGCAGGGAGGGTTTTACAGACCCACTGAGCCCCTGCTCCATGAAAACCCGCCAGCCCCTTGGACGGTGAAATTGCTCATTTTCCATTTCCCTTCTGGCCCTGAATATACCAGGATGAAAAAATCACTTAAAAAAAAAAAAATCCATCACAGTAAATAAGGCTCTCCTTCCAGGGGATTGCCTGTCAGCAACGACTCGAGCAATCCTGCCTCTTGCAGAATAAAAATAAATTGGAAGTGAAAATGGATGGCTTCTCCTCTCCACCATCTGCTATTAGTAAGCGACACCCGCGATGCCAGCGCCAGCACTGGGCACTGTCTCCTCCGTCCCCACCACCTCTGGGGACTTTCTGCAAGGCTGCGATGCTCCGGGGGAGCTTCAGTCGCTCTTCAAGCTGCCTGCGGCGCCCGTCCGCACTGGGCAAGAGCCGTAACAAACCTCACGATGCACTTTTATGCTTTCCATACAAAAATAAAGCTCTGCGGAGAGAATTTCGGAAACCAAACGAGCCAACGAGCAAGAAACTGGATGTTTAACTAAGACCACTGAGACCAGTATTTAGGTCAGTTCATTTAATCCGCCGAGTCTCAGCTGATAACCCAATTAGAGCTAAATACAAATATATAAACAACCTTTGCTATGTTGGGACCTCTTTGAAGTCCACCAGTGCCTTCCTCCGGATGCGTCTCCTTGCAGACACTGCCGGCCCCATCCCTGCAGAGCCGCTCGGAGCCTCCATCCGTCTCTCTATAAACATCAGCCCCAGTCTAATCCTGCTGCCAAAGTTAGGAGAAAGAGCAGGTTCCTCTAAGTCGCTACAATTTCATCATTTTGACCAGCTCGGTAATGTTTTCCTACACTGTCAGTGTAGGAAATTAAACGAAAAATAAACCCAACTCTCAGTGTCGCTCTGACTTCCCATAAACCAGTCAGGGAGAAATGGATCCTATGGACAACAGAGTGTTTTATTCCCAACACTGCTGCAGCAACATTTTTTGGAACATCTCTCCCCCTGCTACAGGTGCAGGGAAAGAGGGAGGAGCATCATCCCGGGCTGCCTGCGGGAGAGCCGGGAATGGCGTTCCCAGACCAATCTGTCCCTGCGTTATCCTCGGAGCTGCACAGCAAAGGATGCTCCGCTGGGAGCCTGGAGAGCATCTTCTCTCCTGGACCCATCCCTCCTGGCTTGTTTTAATGTCAAAGCAGCTACGTGTGATTGAGCCAATTCCCAAAAGATCCAGCATCCTGGATCCAAAATATTCCTATTTGCCAGGGCAGCCGGGTCCCCGCACTTCCCTTCTTCCAGGGGCGATGGGAAGTGCTCGGAGCACCACAAAGACTGCGAAGGGAAGCGGATCCGTCGCCTGGAAATCTCCCAAGAGCTAATATGCCCCAATTGTAACCCAAATGCCGTTTTGTTTTGAATTGTCTGGGATTAGGGCCGGGAAAAGACTCAATTATTCTCAAACTCTTCTGAATTATTTATGAAAGCCAAATAAAGGCTAAATCAGGCACTGATGAACCAAGGGGCCTGGCGGTGGCGAGAGAAAGTTGCACACCAGAAAACAGGCAATTTCCCCTCAAAAGGACTGTTTACTATTTCCTCCCTTCTGCAGGATTTGACAAATTGCCTTTACGGCCCCGGCTGCTTAGCAACCTGCTCCTGCCTCCCGGCTGCTAATTGCTGCCGCCAGCAGCCCCGGCACTGCTCCCGGGGCTCTCCGCATCCAGACCGGAGCGGGCATCCACATCCGCACCAGAGAGGCTCCTCTGCATCCATATTGCAGCAGGCTATTTGCATCCACGCCAGAGCGGACTCTCGGCATCAATACCGGAGAGGGGTCTCTGCATCCATACCGGAGCAGGCTATCCGCATCCATACCGGAAAGGGTTCTCTGCATCCATAACGGAGCAGGCTATCCGCATTCAGATTGGAGAGGGGTCTCTGCATCCATACCAGAGCAGGCTATCCACATCCATACTGGAGCAGGCTATCTGCATCCATGCCGGAGAGGGCTCTCTGCATCCATACTGGAGCGGGCTATCCACATCGATACCAGAGCGGGCTATCTGCATCCATACCGGAGAGGGCTACCCACATCCACACCGGAGAAGGTTCTGTGCATCCATACCAGAGCAGGCTATCCACACCCATACTGGAGCAGGCTATCCGCATCCATACCGGAGCAGGCTATCCGCATCCATACTGGAGCGATCTCTCCGCATCTCTACCAGAGCAGTGCCTGGCACTGGGCGGAGGCATCTCAAGCACAGATGAAGAACAAAATCGGGATCATGTGGAAGC
The DNA here is from genome assembly GCF_059628265.1 of Tinamus guttatus. Classification (NCBI taxonomy): domain Eukaryota; kingdom Metazoa; phylum Chordata; class Aves; order Tinamiformes; family Tinamidae; genus Tinamus; species Tinamus guttatus. The sequence goes on along the minus strand of NW_028289244.1, from coordinate 2,146,126 downwards.
GAAGTGGCCGATGCAGCTGCCAGAAGTATTCCCACAGCATCCATGTTCTTTCCAAGGTAGAATTTCCAGATTTCCCTAATTTTATTAGGGAAATTGAAGGGAACACAAAGGAAGAAAGGCAATGTTGTGCAGCAAATCTTCGTCCGGCTCCAATCCCACATGGACACGTAGCCCCGGATACGTATGGACATGTGTCAGCTGGAAGAGCATCCTTGCATCCAGCCGGCTTCCCACCCAGCTCCACTGGCCCAAATGATGGCTCTGAGCTTGCTCAGCAAGAGATGCCGAAGGGAAAAGCAGCCCCGTGTCAACAGATCCTTCCCATCAAACTCCCTCTCTGGCTGCTCTGCTGCAACCACGGAGCCACTGACAGCGCTGCCATCTCTACCCAGTGCATTAAAAACACACTAGGCTCAAGCTCCCGCTTTGCACAGACCCGGCATGCAGTTGATGAGCCCCAAAACGGGCCTTAAGAGACACCTGCAGCTTTGCAGCTCGGCTTCAGCAATGGGGATAGAGGTGGAACCCCCAAATCCCGCCACACTTCCCCACGGTACAGCAATGCACTACGATGCACCATGTGCAGGTGTCTGGGGCTGCATAGGATAAATAGGAAGAAGTGAGTGAAACCCTTTTGGATATAGCGATCCTCAGCACAGGTGAATCCGATGCCAGGGAGCTCTCGCTGCCCCTCACAGCAGGACGAGGTCAAATTGCTCCTCTCTTTAGCTCCATGGGCAGCTTTTTCCTTCCTCCTTAGCGGCCACGAGGGCTGAGCTGGAGATGCAGCCATAGGAAAAGCCCCTGCGAGAGTCAAGCACCATCCCGCTGCCTTTCCTTGCCTCCGGAGCCCACCCTTGGGAAGCCGCAGCTGCGGCGGTTTTCCCTCGGCGAAACTAAACTCCCCTGGAGGTTGTCAAAAATAGCCCATCTGCCAGTTTTCACACCCGCATTTGCCACGTGGCTGCCTCAGAGGACGGGTGTGTTTTGGTGTTTAAACCTAAAGAAACGCTCATCTAGCACCGTTTCCGATTAGTCTGCAGAGCTGTGCGAGCCCAGGGGCAGCTCCCGGGGATGGACGGACGGATGGACGGACGGCTGCTCTCGTTGGAGCCGACAGATTTGCACACAGGTTTGCAGCACGCAGCTCCCAGAAAGCAGGAAAAGCGCACGGATAAGGTGGGAAAGGTGCTGACCTCCTGGCAGCCCAAGGAGCAGGAATTGCATCCCTGGCACCCAGCTGGCCCTGCTGCTTTCAGGGTTTGTTATTAGGGAAGACGAAGAATCTCCGTGCTTGCTCCTAGCCTTGGAGCAGGGAGGGAAGTGGTACCGGCCACTGCCGGGGTTTATTTATATGCAAACGTTTATACGAACGTTTCTAAGTTTTAGTAAAAACAAACCCCTCCCAAGCACTCCTCACTGCAGCACACAGCGCAATAATAATTACTTTTTGAAAAGGAAAATGATGTAAAAAGGCATATGTTTGTTAAAAGGAAGCTAAAAGCAGCAGCTAGAAGGATCAAATCATTGCAGAGGGACATAAGGACATCCTTCCAAACATGGATGTTTCAGCAAGGAAAACAGACAACACTGTCAACTGTGCAAATTCATGTTTTCCCCCTCAGGAAAGACAGGAATGAAGAAGGATGATGCAGCGAAGGGCGATGGGGATGTTGGGCGAGAGGAACCCTTGGTGGTGACGCAGAGCAGAGGCCGGCGCAGGGACCCGGCGCAGAGGAGCCCGCGCAGAGCCCCGCGACAGGCGCCGATAACAGAACCGCAGCCTCCGGCGCGGGTGTTTACAAACAGCTCAGTACTTTTCCATGCTAAGAAGCTTGTTTTTCCAGATGCCTTGTGCCGGGTGGTTTTTAGTGTGTCTAGTTAATCCTTTCTCGCCGAGTCTTTCATAATAAACATCACCCCCTGACCTAGCTAATAGCTATGTAATGCTAATGCCTTTGATTTTTTATCTCCCTCTCACGTTGTCCTGGGGCATGTAGAGGGTGCCACGGGCTCGCTGAGAAATGGGGATATGGCTGAGAAGGGCTCTGAGATTATCCAAGAGTGTAAATCACTGCTTCCCTCCAGCTCATCCCCTCAAAAATCATTGAAAATTGCTCCTTCCCCAGCTCATCCCCCCAAAATCACTGTGAACTGCTCCTTCCCCAGCAATTCCCTGTCAAAAATCACTGCCAATCTCTGCTTCCCCTCAGCTCATCCCCACCAAATCACTGCAAGTTGCTCCCTCTCCAGCTTATCCTCCCCAAAATCACTGCAAATCACTGCTTCCCCCTCTATCTGCCCCTACAAATCATTGCTCCCCCCAGCTCATTCCCCCAAATCCCTACAAATCTCTGCTCCCTGCTCCCCTCAAGCATCCAGGCAGCAGCTTGGAGCCGTCGGATCCCGGGAGAGGCTGCGCCAGCTCTTCAAAAACATATGAGCAGCCTGCAAACCCCAAGCAGAGATATGAGTGCTCTGCAAACCCCGAGTCTGGGCTGCTGCTTGCAAAGGCCATTCCGCTTCCTCAGAGAGCCCAAGGGGGTTTTAACATCCAAAATAAACGTAACGCGTTTTCTGCGACGCCTTCCCAGAATTTCCATTCTCTGAAACACTCCCCCGCGCTGATGGTGGTAACGAAGAAAAAGGTATTCAGTATTTCCCCTGAAATAATTTTACGTGAAGCATTTCTGTAGTTCGGGGGAAGGGAGTTTCTTGGTGGTGGGTGGGTTTTATGTTCTAAACTTCCAAGTTCTTGTTACACCTGCTCTGTGCCTGAAATCCCTCAGTTCTCCCGGGAGAAATGCCCTGACTTCCACCCTCCACGATGATTCCCAAACAAAGGATCCCAAGCCCAGATTCGGAAGTGGATCCAGAGAGCAGGACAGAAGTGTCCAAGGGAGCTTCCAGGTGAGACTGGAAGATCCAGGTGGACTCAGAGCCGCGGCGGAAGCGGAGAAGCTGCAGAATGAGGGGGTAGATCCAATGCCTGGACCACTCAAAGCTGCACTTTGCAAAAGGCAGTTCTGGCCAAATGCCAGCGTGAGTAATTACACTCTGTCTCCAAAATTCCCCCGTACTTTCAGGCTACGTGTGCCGCTCTCTCGGTTTCGGGTCCCCAGCGGCCGTAAGCCGCTTGCTGCTCAGCCTCTGCTCCACTTTATTTCCTTTATTTCCTCCGGGAGCATCCGCGGTGTGAAATGGAGGGACGAGCCCGGCCTCGGGGGACCCCACTCACATCTGCATCGCGCCAAGCCCTGGTTTTCCTTCCAGCTGTTGGAAAGCAGCAACACTGGGATCCGGCTCTGAGCCTGCTCCAAGGCCAGGAGTATTTCCGCTCGGTGTCTTGGATTTATATCCAGAAATTTAATGAGTAGCCCGATAAACTCCTAGGTATCCGGTAGGTGCAATTCACATCAAAGACAGAACCGTGTCCACATGGGTAATGCAGGAGGAGAATCCCTGGCCCAGGCTCTCCCAGGGGAGGTTTTCCTGGACACGCAGTCCCTGGATCCAGCCCATCCGCAGGCACACGGCTCCCGGAGGCTCATCCGCTGCCCCTGCCCCGTGTGGGTCGGTGCTTCCACAGCAGCATCCAGAACCGCGCGGGTCCCTCCGCCGCCTTGGCACGACCCAGCGCAGCTGCAGCTCGACGCTGACCACAGGAAAACCTCAAAACCTCCGCGCAGCCCGACGTGAGCTGGGGCTGCCGCAGGGCTTCGCGTGCCCCAGACCTGCCGGGGTGCCCGGAGCGGGGCTCATTCTGGCCGAGGGTTCCCTGCCGGATTCACCTTCTTCCAAGCCCAGTGAGCCCCAGCCACAGGTGTTGGTGCAGGGCAGGGAGATCCAGAGCCCCATGATAGGAACCACATCATCTCCTCCATCCCTGCTGCCCTCTCATCCCCATGGATCCTCCTGGCACCCACAGGGCACCAACCTGGCACCAAGCCCAAGGCTGGGAACATCCATCTGCCATGAGAAGAATGCGCCTGTCCAGGGCTCTGCCAGAAAGTGCCCCAGCTTTGGGGGGAAGCACGAGCTCAGAGCAAGCCTGAAGAGCTACCTACCTCTGAGGGCTTCTTCTCCTTCTGCCTGGACCAGCTGGACTTGGTAGCGGGGATTTTGGAGCATCTCGACGCGGACGTGGTGTGGCCTGCGGGAGGCGAGAGAGGAGTTACCTGCGGAAGCAGCCGAGCATTCCCGCGGCTCCGTCCCCAGCCCCGGGGCCCGGCGGTCGCAGTGACCGTGCAAGGTCCGGGACCGCTGCAAGAGCCGCCTTCCCAAATCCCACTGATCTCCCCATCCTCCTGGCAGGGAAAGGCCCCAGGCGTTCCATGTCTTTAGCAAAGTCCCTCTTGTTCCCAGCTGTGCAGCTGGGCACATCCCAGGAGAGCAAATTCCCAACAAAGTGTGGGCAAAATTGCGGTGACGTCCATAAGAAACCAGGAGCAACTGGCAGGAAAGCAGCAGGAGCAGCCAAGGGGGACGGATAACCCGGGGTGCTGCTGCAGCGGGAGGGGAGAGCTCTATTCATAGCCCAAATCCAGCACATTTGCACATGGTTATTGTTAAGCACATGTTTCTGGGCTGCGCTGAGTGACGATGAAGCGAGGTAGAGGTTTAAAAGCAACCGTGGGAGCGGGAGCTTTCCAGACTTGAGGCCCAACTATCCCTTTCCTGTATCCTGAGATCCCAGGAGGGAAATGCACAGGGTCCCCTTCTGTCCGGGCTCCACTCCACTGCTTTTTACACCAGGACAGCAAAAGCCACCAGCCCCAGGCTACACAAGAGGACAACGCGTCTGCAGAGGGTTCTGCTCCGTTGGCAGATTTGCAACCAGCAGCTCCCCGTCTCCCAGACTCCTCATCATGCCGGGGAGCCCGGAGCCAGATGCTCCAGCTGGTATTGACAGGATCCCTTAGTTATCTCGTCCAAAGCCTCGATTAAGGGTCTTACTGTCAGTGGTGTCCGAGTTATCACTGCTGATCGAGTACTTGCGTCGTTTCTCTTCCATCTGCAACAAGAGAAATTGCACATCGTGCTCAGTGCTTGGGAAGCGCATCCCGGGGCCAAGTCTTGCCAGAGGCAGCTGCCCCGATCACTTACCCGCACGGCGCGGGACCCCCCGGGGGGCTAAGAACCGACGGAAAAGGTCCCCAGGGGGGCCGTGAGCTGCAGGGTCAGCGCATGGGCTTTGCATGGCGCTTTGCACGGGCGGCCGCACCGAAACGGCGGCGCGAGCGGATGCGCCGGGGGAGCCCCGCGGCGCCGCCGGAGGCCGCGAGCGCGCGGGGAAGCACGCGGAGCGCGCGGGGAAGTCCGGCCCGCGGCGAGGGTTTCACCGCTGAGTCAGCTTCCCGCGCGGCTCCAAAGCGCCTCTGCCAACGAGCGCCCGATTCCCCTTTCTGTCAAGGGATTGTGACCGCCGGAGACCTGCCGGAGCCGGGGGATGCTCAGTGCGGCCACACGCAGCTCCATGGAGAGCTCCGCATGCGAGGGAGCATCCGAGGGCTCAGCAAGCCTCCAAAACGCTGCCATCCTAAACGCTCCAACACGGCCGCTGCGCTCAGCAGCCCGGGGGGAAAGGCAGCGCGCGCCGCAGCTCCGGGGCTCATCCACGGTGGGAGAGCGGGCTTGGACACGCGGCATCCCCGGATCCCGCGGTGACACCCGCAAATCCCCGGTGCTGCCCGTACCCCACAGCATCCATGCCAGGCTTCATCATACCGCTATAAGGATGTCAGGATGATGCTACCAAGGACCATAAATGTTTTAGCTATTCCTGGAGAACTCAGCAATGTCAGGACTTTCCTCCAGCAACGCGAGGGGGAACTGCTGTTACTAAATGGCCTTGCTCTGAGTAGCTGTTAGATTTTGCTTGGGGGAAATGCTATCCAAGAGAGATTCAAGTGTAGTTTGTTTTTTTTTCCTTAGTGGAAATTCAACCTGCACATTTGAAACTGGCTCTGCTTGGTCCAAGGCAGCCAAGAGGAGCATAAGGATGGAGCTACCAGTTTACTGATGCATGGACGTGCTGGACACTGAGGTTAAATGCAGCAAATGCAACAAGGGACAAAAACTGGAGCTGAAGCATGCACTGGTCACCCTGTAAGTGACCTGGGTCACCCTGTAAGTGACCTGGGTCGCTGCATCCCACTCCTACCTGCACAGACTCCCCAGCTTGCAGGGTCCGATCAGTTCTATGCGATTTTAAAGTCTGCAAAATGCAGCCTGTGCTTCTGAATTAAGCCTGTGTTTACATCGAAAGCTAATTTCACCTTTAACTGACCCGCTCCCCACATGGCATCGTTATTAAAGGAGTAAACAAATAGAAGAAAAAAAATGGCAATACTCTGAAAAGGTCACTCTTAGGTCAAGCTTGGCATAAAAAAAAAATAAAATCTAGCTTTTACGGAGCCAGAAACCAAGGGAAAGGTTCCTGCGCTTGTTTCCTTGAAAATGCAAATAGAAGCAGCTGCGGGTTCCTCACTAAACAAGGGAGCATCCGTCCCATCCCCTGAAGTGGCCACAGCCCCAGCGGGGGCCAAACCCACAAGGGGACTCTGGGCACCCCAAGCTGCCTCCAGCCCCGCTTTTGTTGGGGCTGAGAAGCACAAATGAATGGTAAACAAGGGACCGGAGGGCCCTGCCAGCAGCCTATATACATTTAAATTACCTATATGCATTTAAATCACCTATCTGCATTTAAATCACTGGACCATGGCTGAGGGTGCCATGGGCTTGGGGCAGGGATTAAGCTGCTGCCCTGAGGCCACCTCGTCCTGCAGCACCTGCAGCAGCGCTAGGGGAGCCCGAGCGGGTCCCGGTGCCATTCCGGTGCCGACCCGGTGCACGTGGGGCAGCGACAGGACCCCGCGGCAGCCCGAAGCGCTTCCCGCAGCTCCATCCTTCGCTCCGCACACACCAGGACCCTGGTGCTTTCCCTGTGCGCTGGGAGCTCGCCAATGCAGCACGCGCATCCCGGGAGCATCCCCACGGCGCCGGGGTGCCTGGCCCCGGCGCTGCACTGGGAAGATGCTCCGGGAAGAGCGATGCCGAAATCCACGTGCGTCGCGGGGCAAAGCAGGGCACGGGGCTGGGAGCCGCCCGCGCTGCTCCCAGCCCCTGCCCGCAGCCCGGGGCACCCCCGGCGGCCGCCCCGTCCCGGCGTCCCCGCGCGCCGGATTTCGGGCTCCGCCGGAGAGCTGCAATGAGACTGCAGAAAAACCACTTCCCTGTTTGCTCTTGGAGCGCAGCCGGAGGAAGAGGAGGAGAGAAGAGTGCCCCCAGCGGCCCGCCGCGCGCCCCGGGGACAGGGCCATCCGCGGGGACACGGCCGTCCGCGGGGACACGGCCCCAGCTGCTCCGGGGACACGGGGCCTCGCTGCAAGGTGGAGGAGCGGGCAGGGGTCCGGCTGAGGTGCCGGGGGCTCATCCATGCCCCAGCCCTGCCGGGGGTGACAGGGATGAGCTGGAGCATCCCCGACCTGGCAGCACCCCCCTGTGTCGCCTCCTGGGGGGCCGAATTTCACCTCCTCGCAATTTGAACCCAAACAAGCCCCGCTTCCTTCCGGTGCGTCGCATTTTTCCAAACCTAGAAGGGGATTTGGGTTTCGGTTTGGTGGGTTTTGGGGGGCTTTTCTTCCCAACTTTACTTTCCCTTCCTCACTGGCCTCGCTTTGGTGCCGGGTCCTCCGCAGCGGGGCCACCCTGGCCTCGGCCCCCTCCCCGCCGTGCATGCGGTGACGCTCCAGCCTCCGCGGGTGGCACCCGGGGACACCCCAGCATCAGCCCCCTGTAAATGCGGTGTCCCCCACCCCCCTGGCCCGACCCCTTGGCGCTCACACCCCCTCCTAGCAACAATCCTCAATTTTTAGCTGTCGGCCTCAGTTTTCCCAGGAAGCGCCGGCCCGGCCTCCACGCAGCCCTTTTCCGCGAGCTCCCGGCAAGCTGCTTTGGGGCTTATTTTATCCCGGAGGAGCCACAAAGGTCAGACCTGGCCTCGCGGCTCCGGCCCAGCACAAACCCCTCCGGGACCCCCCATCACGGGGGAACCACGAAAGGGGAGCCGGGGGGGGGTCCACCCGCCCCCCCGTGCAGCACCTGCGCTGCGGGATGCTCCGCTCCGGCCTCCGGGCACATCCCGGGGGGAACACGGAGGGGATGGGGACATTATGGGGGGGAGGAGGCGGGAGGCCCGCGGTGCTTTTAAAGGCGGGGGGGGGGGAGGGGGGGGGTGCGCGGCCCCGCGCGGAGGCTCCGCGGGGGGGGGGTTCGTGGCGGTGGGAGGTGCCCGCGCGCGCGCAGCGATGGAAAATCCGCGCAGCGCGAGCGGCCGCCGCGCCCCCGCGCAGCCCCCCCGCCCGAAACGAGACCCCACCCGCCCCCCAAACGCGCGGATCTGCCCCGCGTGGAAACACCCCGCGCGATACCCACCCCCCGCAGCTCTGCCGCAGTCATTAATTCGGGAAATAATAAAATAAATAATATTAAAAAAAATAATAACAGAAAAGGGGGGCGGAAAGCGCGCGGGCTGCGGGGCGGCGACCCTTTAAAAGTTCTTGTTTACATCCCCGCCGCCTCCCCCCCCTTCCCCCCCGCCTTCCTCCGTACACTTTAAAACGAGAGTGACCAACATGCGCAATCGGCCGCGGGCGAGCGCCGCGCATCCCCCGCCCGCCGCGCGCACGCGTAAATAAATAATAAATAATAAATAAATAAAAAATGCGAAGGGGGGTGTGTGCGCAAAAAAAAAAAAAAAAAGAAAGAAAAAAGAAAGAAACATTCGCGGCTGCGAGGCCCCCCCCCCCCGCCCCCCCCCGTGCGTTACCTTCGCCGGCGGAGCGTCCTGCGGGAGTTGCGCGGGAGGGCGCCGAGGGGGCGGGCGATGCTCCGCGCTGCGCGCCCCGGGCCCGGCTCAATCCGCTGTCATTGCCGGGCCCCGGGCGGGGGGACCCGGGGGGGCGGTGGCCTCGGCAGCGGCCGCCAAGTTACTCCATGGGGATGCGGAGCCGCGATGGCCGCGACAACAACACGCGGCGCCCGCGCGACTTTTGGGGGCGGCCGCGCCGGGCTCGGTCCCCGTGTGTCCCCCCCCCCGCCCCGCTCAGCGCCGCGCCGCCCCCCCCCGCGGGCGCGCAGCGGCCGGGCCAGGTGCGGGGTCCTTGGGCCCCATGGCGGCCCCCGCGCAGCGCTGCGCACCCGCGCACCGCGTGTGCGCGCGTCCCCTCCGCCCCCCGCGGGCTCCTTTACCTCCCGCCGCTTCACCGCCCCTCGCGCCTGCGAGCTACGCGCGCCCGCGCGCGCCCGGCTGCGGCGGCTGCAACCTTAAAAAAAAAAAAAAAAAAAAAAAGCTTATACTTAAAAAAAAAAAAAAAACACCCTTTTGGCGCCATATTAATGACGTACTTAAAATTTGCCATTTCTCCTGCGTCAAAAAAAAAAAAAAAAACAACGCGGGGTTTGCCCAGCGCGCAACGCGGAGGAGCGGACGGCTGCGCGCCCCCCCCCCATCCCCGCCCGCGGGGGGCTTGCGCGGGCGCGGGTGGGAAGCGCGCAGGAGCGCGCAGCGCCCGCCGGGCCTCCCGCCCCCCCTCTTTTTCCTCTTCCTCCTCTTCCTCCTGCTGCTGCCCCCCCCGCGGCCCGAGCTCCGCGGAGCCGCCGCCCCCGCGCAAACTGCGGGGGGGGGGGGCTGTTTGCGCGGGGAGCATCCCGAGCACCGGGCGGGGGGGTGGGAAAAGAACCCCGACATGGGGGGAGAGCCCCCCGCAGCGCCGCTCCTGCACCCCAAGGAATTTGGATTTTGCCGAACTTTGAGGAATTTGGCTGAAAGTTGTGAGCCTCTGTTGCGCGTTTTTCTGAAAATTGCGCAAAATTCCTTCCAAGAAGGAAGATGGGAGGGAAAAAAATCAACCCCCAATCCATTGCTGTGCTCATGTTGGGGGGTTCCTTTTTAAATTTTTACTTATTTATTTATTTTTAGGATGGATGTGGGAATAGGGTCTTGGAGACTGCCCTGCAGCAGCAAGGTGGCTTTTGATGGCCCCCTTTTCCTAGCCCTTGCCACACAGCAGTTCCCAACGGTGCATACTGAAAATGTGCCCCGTTGCAGTGCCCGGTTCCCTGGAAAGGTCCCGCAGGAGCAAGAAGGAGGCCGAGTTTGGGAAGAGGCTTTGGGAGAAGGACCCGAGGCAGCTGAGGGGCCCGGAGGTCCAAGCTGTGTTGGGGATGAGCCAGCCCCTGGCTGGAACAGCCTTTGTTCAAGTTGCTATTTAGGAATAGGATGCTGCTCTCTTCCCTGGGAAGCAGCCCTGGAGAGGGCTGTAGGTAGCATATACGTAGCTAGCATATCCATAGGTAGCATATACATATGGTATACGCAGATATAACCCATGTTTCTGTGGAAAGGCCACGTGTATTAAACACACGATGCTCCGTTTGCACAGGCAGAAGCACCCTGACAAGGTGTTGTCAGTCAGCATTGGCCAAGAGGAGAAATAAATCTAATAAAATAAAACACAACCAAAGCATTTGGGAAGAGAGAGCGCTGCCCAAACCCTCCGGAAGGACCGAGCTGTCCACACAGCGAAGCGCCGCTGACGGATGCTAAAATAAGCTGTTATGCAACAGGTCCGAAATATGATCTCCATGGAGGCGACCGGCGGCGTTTCCCTTCCGTCCTCCTTCCCCGGTGCTTATTTTTTGCATACCTGCAAGAATGAAGTGGGGAACCTCCAGGCACTGAGTGCATCCTTGGAATTAGCGGGTGTTTCGGAGGGCTCGGCCCGCGCTGAACCCGCGTCCCCCGAAGCGCCGCGAGGCTCCTGCGGATGCTGCTCGGGTTTCAAGCCGCTGGGACACTTTGGAAGAGCCGCGGCGCGCGCGTAACGAGATGCAAATACATCGATTTGTTTCTTTTCCAGGGGAACCGGCTCTCCAGACGTGAACGATTCCAAACCTGCCAGCTGAGCCTCCAAGGCGAGCGCGGAATAGCGCGTCTCGCCCCATGCCGAGTTAATAAATCCCGTGACAAGCGTTGAAGGAGGACAGAAACCTCAGAGCTGAGAGATCTCGTGGGAAGGACAAGGAGAAACCCCCCTGGCCTTGTCACCAGCCTTGATTGCTGCATGATCAATCAGCAAGAACAGGACAGATCGCGAGAGAGCCCCAAACATAATGAAAATTCAGTGGCTTTGCAAGTGCTTTAGCAACTCTCTACTCCCCTTTTCCGCTGGGATTTTCCCATGTAGAGACTCCCTCCTGCTCATTCGCTGCTTTCAGTGGCCTCTTCCGAGGCCCCAGCTGCATGGAAGAAGTCAAGGAAACCTCTTGGCTCCTTAATCCCTACCCAGGACCAGATCAGCCACCCCGGGAGGGCAGCGCAAAGATGCTGAAAACCTCTTTGCATCCATATCCCAGGTGGCGTTGCCCAAATATTGAGCTGTAATCGCAAAATTTGCCTTCTACTAAAGTAGGTGCTAATTTGGAGAATAGTAAGCAGACGCAGTAGCGGGCAAAAAGCACAAGCTCTGTTCTACATTACAATAATAATCATTCCCATCCTGTAGAACAGGACTTTTTCCTTCTGGACCGTTCTGTACAGCTCTTTCCCTCTCTGAAACGGGAGGGAAATCTCACGCTTGCAGGAGGAGAAAACTCGATTTGGCAGATTGGTGGATAGTGCTATTTTGTTTGAAATTTCAATTATTTTCAGCATAAATTTGGAATCAAAATAAAACAGTAAAAAACAAACAAAAAAACAGCTATAACCCTATGATTGGCCACCACTGGACAGGGAGCTGAGGAATCCCATTCCTAAGAAAATGTCAGGATTTCCCTCTTGGAAGGGATTACCTTTAAGAGGTTTCATGAGCAGATGCTGGCAGCCTCCTCTCCTTGGGCACCGAATTTCCCAAATTTCTCTTCTCCTGAATTTCCAGCATCCTTTGGCTGCTCTGCCAGCTCCAAGCGCTCTTGCTGTGGCTGAAGCCTGGATCCCACATCCCACTAACAAACGTTCCCCTTTCCATTCTTTTACTCCCTTCCTGGATACCCTTCAAACTTCCGAAATGAATTAACTATTTAATAATTTATAATATTATTATTATTATAGTGGGGGGTTAGCACATACACCAAGAAATGTGTATGTTGAGATTGCATTAATCCCCTTCTTATACAGATTCCTTCTAGATACCCAGTTTATAACAAAGTTGGCTATTCCACTCTGTTTCGCTGGAGTTTGAGGGTGTTTTCCATTTCATTGACTGAGCTCCCAAGGGAAGAATTTATGAAAGTGCAAGTGCATAATTTACTGCCTGACAGGATAAAGATGGTATCTTTTTTTTTTTTTAGTGCACCCTGAAAAACAAAATTCCTTGAAGAGACATTTGTTTTCCATGAGTACCGTATTTTAGAAGCATTTAATTTAGTTTAGAAGCACTGTAAAAAATATATGCGTTGTAAATAGCAGCTGCATAACACGGTGTTTATCAGATAATGTCACCAAGTAGTCTCCTGTTGCAATATAAGTGCCAAGGCACTTATAGAAAATAAATGTTGACGCAGAGAGCTTTATTTCCAAAGTGGAAAACCATTATCTCATCCAAAAATCGTAAGTAAAATGATGAGGGTTTGCATGTGGGGTTAGTTTGCCCACACAATGTTCCCGAGCGGCAAAGTCACCTGGAATGCAGCGATCCCAGAGGGTTGCGGACCCGCGAGATGCGGGACGGCGGGCAGCAGTTCGGAGAATTGTCACATGCTGCTGCTGCTGAGCTAAAAGAAAAGAGACATAAAGATGGAAAGTGTTGATTTCTCGAGATTTACAGCTTCACACGTTATTTACTTCAAGAAAATTCATCAGTTCTAATAACGTCAGACCTCTTCTGGGGGAAGCAGCAAGGAAGATGGGCGATACCAAATGAAACTGGAGTCATCCCACCAATTTAACTTCAATTATTCTGGGTTTAACATATCCAGGTTATCCACGCTTTATGGGATTTGTAATTTTCAGATCACTTTTTGCCAGTGCCACAAGGAAAAACATCTGCCCACAAGTTATTGCAGGGTGCAGCTCCCTGGAGTCCCTGTGCCTGTCTGGCCTCTGACTTCACACAGGTACCGGGCAGCGAATTGCAGTGAGAATTTAACATTAATGACTTCCTTATTATGGGTGAACAAACCTTTCGGAGTTAACGAGCAGAAACGACCTGCTTAGCTCCTACTTGGAGAGGAGACTGCACGGTCACGACCTCGGAGCAGAGCCGGAGCTACGGATGCTTTGGAATAGCACATCCAGGGTGAGTTTTCCTTTGCCCCTGAGTTCAGACATGGTTTTAAGGATCTCAACTCATGATCCAGCTACCAGCAAGGGTGATTTCCCGAGAGGAAGCAGCACGATGCCCATTGTGCGGCCTCCTCCCGGGCCAGCACTGCTGCCCTGGACCACATGAGGTGGCGACGGCTGCCGAGCTGTGGAAAGGGGGGTTCAATTTAGCTTTATCTTTGCAGCGGGAAGAAAATGCGACCCAGGGAGTCACATGTTGAATTCCCAAGGGCAAGTCCTGGGGGAGCAGATAGATGCTCTGGGAACATCCGCCTTGGTAAAGTGGCCCAGGGATGTGAGGGATAACAGGAAACCCACAAGGTCAGATCCAGGACACCAGCCTGGGGCAGGTTTCCCTGTGCCATGTGCCAGGCATCCTCGGGGCAGCTCCTCGCTCCCAATCCCTTGCTCGGGGCTGGGATTATCCTCGTGACATCGCGAGCTGCTGCGGAGAAGCCCAAGTTTGGCCTGGCTGCTGTATTCCCCTAGGAAATAAACACAGGACAATGTGAAAACAAAAACTGAAGGAGCCTGGTGATGCTCAGGGGGCCTCTCCTCCTGCTTCCCCAACGAGGGAGTTGAAAGGAAAACTGAAAAAGCTGTTAATTAATCCGGGGAGACTGAGGGGGCCGGATACAGACAGGATTTCTCCTCTGCCTCTTTTTGGGAGAAGACGCACCATGCTCTGCTGGCACTGCCGAGACCTTCCCCGCAGTAGGAAAACCTCCCGCATTCCCAGCCAGGTCCACACGTCTCCCATCTTGAGAGGCACCCAAGGCCGGGCAGGAGTCAGGGAGCTGTTTTTATCAGACTCGATTCAAGTCCTAAGATTAAGAGCATGGAAAAACAAACAGTGCTCAGGGACGGAAAGCGCTGGCCCCGGCCAGGCCGTGGTTTTGTTAGGGCACGGGTTGCTCGCAGGGCATCTCTCCTCTCCATACGCCAGCCAGGGCAGGATACAAACATGCTGCTTTCTGCACTGGTGCTTCTGAGAAAAATGAACTCTTCCTTTAGCAGAAATGGGAGCAACGTTTCCTGGGAAGCGGCTCTGGAGCTTCCAGTCCCGGGGGCCGGGACATGGCCATAGCTGTATGAGCGCGTTGTGCACCGAGAAGCTGACTCACACAACAAGGAGTGAGTTACGGAGCGCGTGCGGATTGCACAGCCATCCGTAATGGGCACCAGCAAAACGCACCTGGAAGGGACCGTCCTAAATGCAAAGTGCGGCCGGAGGTGGGTTGCAGGTAGAGGAGAGAGCACAGGGTCTGACCAATTCATTCTAAGCATCATTATATAATATTATGTAATAACGGAGGTCTGAAGCCAGCGTATTCCTGGGCTCACACCATGGTGAAGACTGTCAGGCTCACACGGGCATGGACCAGCATCCAAGCAGCTCCGATTTCCACTCTTCCCCAGCCCACCTAGGCGTGAGTCGGCAGCGTGCACAGGAGACTCTCCGGAATGCGGCGTTTTGGTGCAGGATCTGCGCGTTTTGGTGCAGGATCTGCGCGTTTCGGCGGCGCGAGGTGCGGGCGCTGAGTAACCGTGGCAGGAGGGCCGGGAGCGCAGCCCGCGCTGGCACCGCTCCCGCGCCGCGGCGGGACGGGCCCGGGGAGATCAGCTCCCTGATAGCGAAGCAGTTGCCTGTGCAGGCGATGGGGCTCGGTCCCTTTCAAAGCGCAGATGTTGCCACAAAGACTTTCATCCCGGCCTCCGGAGCAGAGCGTATCCTCCCTGCCCGCAGCAGCAACAGGTTTACCGCAAAATACCTCCAGCATTTGATGTCTGCAGAGGCAGCTCTTACTCACTCGGCGGCCTTTGGATGCCTCATTTTGGGGAGAGCGGGGTGGAAAGCCTGTGGATCAGGGATGCCAGCGAGGCCCATCCTTGTGTGTGGCATCCAGCAGGGAGCTGGATGCTCCCGCTGATTCGGAGCGTTGCTTTGCCCCAAAAAGTCTATGCCCTGTCCTTGACCTCCGATATGAACAAACAAAGCTAAATAAAGAGAAATAATTCTCCGATCAAGCACGCGAATGAAGGAGAACAAATACGCTTCACAGCAACTTTCTAGATGTAAATAATGGGGAGGAAGAAACAGCTGATTATCTTCTGTGTTTGGACAGATCTATAGAAAGCTTCTCTGAAAGCCTCATCTACACATCATCCTGCATTCTGGCATCTGGGAAAATGTTACTGCATTGCATCGTTTCTCAGGAATGGGTAAATTAGCTTGGTGGTTTGAAAAAATATAAGTAAGCATCCATTTTTAATTATTATTCTCTTTTCCGCAGGCCACTGCCATTTTTGATTTGAGTGATGGCCAGAGCTAGAAAGGATAAAACCCACAAGACGGGATTTTCTCATAGTGTTTTTCTGCTGTGACGCTTTGCAAATATGAGAAGAAAGTGCACAGTGAGCATCAGATCACAGAGAAACAGACTGACCAAGAGCCCAGGGTACCACCCGCATCCATCTGCATTTTGAGGTGCAAAGACAAGTTACCCCCCGCCAGAGATGACATAAAAAATAATCCTATGATTACTTATAAAATATTTCAAAAAGAATTCAACATATGTAGGAAAGGGCTCAAATCCTTGCTCTATCCTCTCCATCGTGAGCTCTGCTCAGGGCTGTGACACCTTGCTGCAACCCGCCAGTATTGCTCTTCCCTATAATCCATCTGGCAGCTCCTTCCCTAAGCATGGGCTTGTGTTCTCCCAAGCTTCCCTTCGAGCCTGGGAAAACCTTCCCGATAAAATCTCCGCAGCCACTCCTTTCTCCTTGTTCAGAGCCATCCCTGCGGCTTCAGTCTGCCAAAAGCCCTAAGAAACGTGGCTACATTTGGGCAAGCGCTGCGGGATCCTCGCCTTTTCCTGCGCCCGCCTCTGCTTACCCTGTCCATGCGTTTTTGCATGGATCCCATATCCCATATCTCCATCCCCTGGGTGATTCCTACCTGCAGAACGTAAGGCCCTCGGGGCAGGGATAGTCTTGGCTTTATTGCTGCATTTGCAAAGCACCCAGCACAGCCTGGCTCAGCTCAGGACCCAAGGGCACTACCAAAATCTAAACATTTGCTGATCTTCACGTGTTCCCCTGAGAGCTTTGAGCCTCTTCGCAAATTTTCAGACATTTCAGAGTGTCCATTACCCTGTATTTAAAGCAAACTCAATTTTCAGCAGAAAAAAGAAAAGGTGTGTGTGGTGGAGGTTTGCTTCTCAAACAAGTTCATCTCATGAGACCCAAAATGCCAGAATTAATTCAGAAAACAGCAAAGGTGCCAGTGGCTCCTTCCCGCCCGCTCTCCAGGAGCCCGAGCGAGTCAAGTCTCCCCTCGGCGGCAGCAATCTGGTCAGCCCTGAGTTATGTGCTGGAGCACTGACTTCCCTTGTGGTTGCACGAAAGAAAGGCTTTAAAAAACATGATTTAAAATGATGCCCAAGGGTATATTTAAAGCAGGGCTAGCCAAATTCCACCCTGACTTCTCCCCCGCTGCAGCACTGCTGGGCTCTAGCGGGGTTGCACGGTAGATAAGGAAGCAGAGTCTGGCCAAATCATTTGAATCGTTGTTATATAATATTGATGCTGTATTGAATATACATATACATTCTGGCATAGTGACCGAAATTAAATTGATTTATTAATTTGATACCGCATACCAACACCGAGCTGCCAGGACATTGATCAGCTGCCTAGAATGAACTTCACCATGTAATTTCCATGGAAATTTGACTGATCAGCAATACCATAATTGGTTGCAAATGTCCTTCCTTCTATTTGTTTTGTTAAGTGGCTTTTTCATTAACACAGTGGAGCCAAGTAAATAAATTTGACTGTACTATTGGACGGAAGGCACACCAGATTTGAGAAACGGATACAAACTGGGAAAGGACTGTGAGATGTTGTCAAGCCAATATTCATTTTTATATCTTCCATTTTTTGCTGCATTTAGGGCCCTTCTTGCTTCCAAAGAGATTTCCTTTTAGCAATAGGATCAGAGCCAACACTAGGCTCAGTGTAATGAATTTATGCCCCCAAATTGCCTAAATCAGTAGGATTATTATTAATGTCTCTGCTTAGAGCAACGTCCTCAAAGATCATCGGGCAAAGATGGGAGCAAGCCAGGACTTGGGGAATGGGCTCACGATTCCGGTAGGGAAGCACCCAGGCCCCCAAACACGTTGGAAAACTTGATCTTACGCTGCTGATGCCTAAGTGGCACCAGGTATGGCAGGTCCCTGCTGCAAGAAGCAAAGACAATAAAAAATAACATCAAAGAGGATGAAGTAGTTGAGTCAGAGAAGAATTAATCTATTTTCAACTGTTTTCAGCAGTCCAGGACTTTGCACCTTTGATGCTTCTCGTCCTCTGGGCTCTTTCAAACATAACCATTGTTTTTTTTCTGCTAGCTCCCTGAATATATTTGACAATGTTTTCTTTCAGTGTGAATACAATTACAGAATAAGTTACTTAGCTGATGCATGAACTCCTTGAACTATCCCGTTCAAGTCCTCCAGACACCAGGCTGTTTGCAAAAGGGCATACTTCATTAGCCAACTCTGAAACCTGCACACAAAAGAAATTGGGGTGAAAATGTTCAATATCATTTTTTTTTCATCTGCCTGTTGTGCGTTTAGAAGGGATCTGTCTTGGAGCTGGGCAAAACCCCAGGATTGCTCTTGTAGGAGCTTCTCGGGGCAGTGCTGGCACTGCTCTGTCACCAAAAGTGGTGGGCAACACGTCACTAACTCTTGGGTGCACATAAGACACGGGGCTGAGGTCTGGGATTTGGGATGTGCTTTTACAAAGACCTTAGTAGAGCCATTACTCAGCAAATAGTAAAAACAAAGAGGTTTGTAATTGGTTTGCTCAGACAGTGGTGAATTATTAAAGTTTACTATGCCCTGGTGTATGTAAAATCCAGGAAAAAACACCCTCTTCTTGTAAGGGCCTGTTCTGTAATTTCTGTTTGCAGCCTCTGCTCCCAGGAGTGGGGTCACTGAAACCATCCCGATCCATTGTGCGAGCTGGCAGCAACGGGCACCTCTTCCCCAGCACATTTCTTTTCTTTTTTTTTTTTTGTTTTCTTTTTTACCCTTTTTTCTTTTTGAAGATCCCTGTTGTGGGAGGAGAGGCTGCAAGGGCCAGCGAGGAGGCACCGCTGGGCACGAGGCTGCAGCAGGTGGGGGCTGTTGCCTCCGTTTCCCTCCTGCTTTAATATTGCTCCAGAAAGTGCTCGTTTCCGTGTCCTTCGTCACCTCCGTGGGTCAGTCCAAGCCAAATCCCATCCTCGCAGGAGCTCGGCCTCCCTAAAACAGGGCATTGCTCAGGGTAAAGAGGACAGCAACATCAAAGAATTGCTTTCCATGCAAAGACTGGAACAAATCAAAGCAGAGGGGGGCCCTCATTTATTTAAGCATGTTTGGAGGGAGGTTTATTTTATTTGCAGGAGTTTTGGAGGCCGTTTGCAATGATCTGTCAAGGGCAGCAGCTGCTTCTTGGCAGTTGCCCCTGCCTGAGCCCAAAGAGCATCTCCTGCCTCGCTAGGCTGCCAGTGACTAAGCACTTCCCATAAATCAAGCTGCAGCGGAGCTCAGACGCCTAATAATAATCTGAAGACGTAAAATAATAATAATGTGGTGGTTTTAGTGTGAAAAAGGTCACAGATAAGTGTAATGGGCATTCTGATGTTGAGACTTGCCGCTGGGTTTCAAATAACTTGAACGCTTTATTTGATGTCTACTCTCAGAGCACCAGAAACTGGAATTAAAAAACGCAATTAAAACATACCAAAGATGTAATCTGATCTTACGTCTACTTCTGCCCTTGCTGCTTCATCTTCTCCTGAAAATCCTTTGTCTCTTGTGCCTTAAAAGTGCTGGCAATTGGGGTTTGGCACCCATTTGCTTGCCCAGAGCTCCTTGGTACAGGCATCCCCATCCACACTCGGTTTTTCAAATTTTTTTACACGTTTCAGGACATGGCAAGATCTCCTCATTTAAAAGAGAAACATAAAACCCCCCCAAAGGAACCGCTGATATTCAAGTCGTCTGGATGCTCATCAACAAGGAAGGCAGGGCGAGAAACGAGGCCAAACGCGCAGCTGATACCGCTTGGCCCAACTCAGAGCACTGACATTTTAGCTCTTCAATCTATCAAATGATTTTTTTCTGACGATATGAAAAAAAAATAGTGATGTGGAGCTTTTTGTTGGCCTACTGTGCAAAAGTGAGGCACGGTGATACCCCTGGATGCAGAAATATATGGTGCAGTGAAGGAACAGGTCTCAGCCAGCCCTCTGACAGTGCAAAGAAGGATTCTTCAGTCTGTTCCCACGTCAACATCCCTCCTCGGCCCAATTATGGAGCTCCCTTGATTGCACACACTGGGTATTCCAAAGCCTCTCTGTCGTTAGGGAATAATAAAAAGAACTTATTTCACACATGGCACCACAATTCCTGCAAACAGTTCTGTGCCGATGGAGCATCCGAATACTGCAGCCCTGCAGCACATCACACATCGCAGCCCCGGGCTCGCTGTCCGAGCATGGAACAAACCAGCGAGGACGGCAGAGGAGCAGCGCAGAACACGGCCGACCCACGGTGAGCCAGGATGAAAAGGATTTTTGAGCTTAAAGAACAAACCCCGTTGGCTGCGGGCTCCGTGGAGTGCAGAGCCCCGGGCACCCAGGAGGAACCGTTTTCACGAGGCGGACTCGCTTTTTGCATAACTCCCACCGTGAAATTTCGCCTCGTGATTTGCATCGATGCTGTAACCCGCAACGGCAGGGCAACATTCACCTGCACTTGGAGCCCGCGTACACAAAAGTTCTTTTTTTTTTGGAAAATAAGGCAAAGAGCTGGTACAACTAGGCATCTGCAGCTGGTGGAATGGAGGCAGAGAGCAGAGCCACTGCTTTTTGCAGCTGGAGGAGCCAGTGGCCTCACTCTAGCAGGTAGCCAAGATCTCCACCTCCTATCATTGCCTTGTTCTGCTGGGAAGTGTAAATACCATTTTTTAAGCACCTAAAAAGCAGCCCTGTTTGCAGAGGTCCTGGGAGTTCTGCTTCAAGTCCAGTGACATTTGGGGATCCCTCAGAACTTGAGGAAAATCTGGGTGCCATTGAAAACATATTTAAGGTCTCCCTCTCATGATATATTGTTCCCAGCAAATCAAAGAGTAATTTCCACGATATCCTATGTGAATTGCAGGCCTATATGAAGGTACAGACAAGGCATTTCACTTGGCTATAAGAAGTCCTGTCCAAACCATTAGTTTTTGTACCTATTTCCACATCTGGGAAATGAGAAAACGAAACGCCCTGTTGCAAGGTGTGGAGTTAGGATGGGAGCTATAGAAATCCCTATAAATACCTAAAGAACGAGGGCATTCGGAGTTGCACTAATAGAAGCTACAGAAGCCTTTGTGTTTTAGAGATGAAGGCTTGAGATAACCACAGGAAGCCAAAAAAATCCTCCCAGCCCTTCACCCCTGGTCTCTGGTGCTACCCTGAAGACGGGCGCATTTACGAGGTGGGAAGGAGCGCGGAGCTTTGAGGCTGCCTCCTGCTCGAGCCCGCGCTTCCCTCGCAGCGGGAAGGTTGCGTTCCCAAAGCGAAGCAGCAGGGCCCCTGGGATCGCTTTCAAGTTCAAATTAGGCCAGTTCGGAGAGATCACAGGTAGGTCATTTCACCCTCCTCTCCTGAAGTCTCGGCTTTTTCTTGCACTCGGGCAGTTTAAAGCCTTGCTGGAAAGAGGCTTCAGGATAAAATAGGGACTTTGCATAGGGCTTTCCCAGGCTGGAGAAAGGCAGGGAAGAGGCCAGGAAAGCTGTGAGCAGTCCCCTCTCACGGCTCCTACCAGCATCTCGGCCCTGAGTATCATGTTGGCAGCAAAAGCGAGTCGCCTCGGGCAAAAAATACCACAAAAAGTATTTTGCTGCCCCTGACCTTGTCAAACAATATTTGTTCCTGGTGAGAGACTTCACTTCTCCGATTCAGCTGTTTTCCGAGCAAATGACCCCACACACTTCGCCGGCTACATCTGCAGGTTAAAAATTGACTAAAGGCACCGATTTCTGGAGCCCCGATAGCTGCAGCAGCTCTCCCAAAGTCATGGACAAATTTATTGAGCTGAGCCAAATGGCAGGTCGGTCCCATGTAGCTCTACTTGGAGCTAAAGGGTGCTGGGGAAGCAAAAAGCGCCCGGGGCAGCTTTGGGTTATATCAGCATCTTCCAGCAGGGCTGCATTGACTTCAGGTGAATTATTCCAGATTTCATCAGTTTCGATGGCAGAACAACCTCAGCAAGAGCTGCGGGAATCTTCTCCTGCCAAATGCAGCCTGTGCTGCTTTTCTGCCCGACATCCAGCGACACTGTCAGAAAAACATATGGAAAAAGGCACTTATGAGTGCCTTAAGGTCCAGTCCTCCAGGCACTTATGAGTGACTTTTAAGGCACTTATGAGTGCCTTAAGGTCCAGTCCTCCAGACACGCTCCCGGTATGTGGGGGGGAAAGTGGAGTTGAAGCCTCTCATGGCAGCTCCTATTTACCACTTAAAACAGGCCTATTTCCCCCAACAGAAAGTGAGGGCACTGCACAGAGCTGCCTTTAGACTGGTGAAAATCAGACACTTCAAGATATGGAAGACATACATATCAGAGTGCACCTGGAAAGCCAGGAAAGCCTCTAAATGATTTTTTTTCCCTTTTTTTGTCAATGAAAAAGAGAATAAATTTAATATAGTAACAGACTTGGAGAACTTCTTCCTAGTCTTTTGTATGTATCTAATGCATTAGGCTGATTAAATGACACGCTTCAGCAGCAGCCTTTGTAAGTGAAGCTTACAGGTTTGTCATAAACATGTTTTTTAATGTGTTTTTATGCATTACCAAATGGTGCATTTTACTTTGAAGCTCTCCCCCCTTTTACTAAATGAAATTGTAAAATAGTTGATATTCTGTTATGAAATAGAGTGGTCTTCCTGGTGTCCATTATTATTTATGGACAAGAGAAATGAAATAGCAGAGTCAAATGCATAGTTTATGCTGACTCAAAAAATGCAATTGCTATTAACCATTTAGAACCAGGCTTTTAAAGGTACTTACACATTAAAGATGCATTAAAGTCCTAATAGGATTCTCTTAAGTGCCTCAGCCTCTGCAGTCAAGTGAC